>NC_056736.1:367974813-368199813 GCF_019279795.1 Protopterus annectens | reverse complement strand
TAAACAGCAGAGGCCTCCAAAGCAGACACCCAAACAACTGCTACCTCAAGACACCCCACAAGCAACACATAAACCACAAAAGCAGTGTGCAAAGCAGTCACAGCCCTTAAGGCCAAATACAACACCAAACATACTTGTCATAGGTGACTCCATAGTCAGACACACTGACGTCCCACTCACCAGGCTGAACAAGGAGAGGGTCACAGTAAGCTGCCTATCGGGCGCTAGAATCTGCCACATAACACAAGCACTCGCGTCACTCCACGGCAAGTACAAATATGACACAGTCATTGTCCATGCTGGTGTGAACGAACTGAGACGCACCTCCCTGGACTACATGAAAAGAGACATAGAGGAGCTCTCTGATTATGTAGCCCAGGCAGGTATGACCCTAACCCTGAGCAGTATCCTTCCTTCACCAAGAATGATGCCACAATATAGAGACAAGATGATCAGCTTTAACAATTGGCTTAATGTCTGGTGTCATTCAAAGGGGATCCAGTGTCTGTCTGCCTGGGATGACATGCTTGACAAGCCACGCTGCCGCAAGGGACGGCTTGCAGCTGTCACCCTGGGATTCCGATATTGGCTAAGGCTCTTGCCACCCCATAGTGCCTTTTTAGGCAAGGCTCAAATTCTAAACCTACCACCCTAGAAAACAAAAATGGAAAGAAACTGAGGGTAATGCTGCTCAATGCCAGAAGTCTAAATCTCAAAATGCATGCACTTGAGGCCCTTCTCAGTATGGAGAACATCGATGTCTGTGCTGTAACTGAAACCTGGTTCAAGGCTCCTGAGAGCACCCCAGCACTATTAGGTTTTACCTCATATCATGCGTTCCGGCCCCAAAACCCGGACCACACCAAAAGGAGGGGGTGTATCCATATTCATAAAGGATACCCACACCTCCAGGTTGGTGGCAACGCACGAAGCTTCGGAAACCATCCAGGTACAACTAACCATAGGCAAAACTGCTCTACAAATTGTAGCATGCTACAGGCCACCCTCTCAAACTCAGGAACCCCACACAGCCTTCCTGAAGACACTGGAGGGTATAAATGTATCTCCAAACACCGTCATATTGGGTGACTTCAACTACCCAAATATAGACTGGGAACATTACTTAAGCCCTAACTTTCTAGCCCAACGGTTCCTGGAGTTCATAAATTCAAATGCCATGGAACAGCTAGTCACTGTTCCCACGAGAGGAGAAAATATACTAGATCTCATTATCACAAACATGGGGACAAAATGCTCCACACCGGAAGTATATCCCTCATTGGTGAGATCTGATCATAAACTAATCTCACTGGAAATCCACATCCCGCCCCCACCCCAAACAAAAAAGACCACAGTGAAGAACTTCTCTAAAGCAAACTTCACACTACTCAAGACTGGTGTGGTATCCTTCAAGGCCCCTGAGACAGTGGAAACCACAACCCAAGCTACGGAAGCCCTTACAAATGCCTTCTATGAACACCTCCAGGACTGCATGGATCAGGCAATCCCAAATAAAACCAAGACTCTTTCCACAAAGGGCAAAAGTCCAGTCTGGTGGACCCTAGCCATTAACAAACTTTACAATAAGAGGAGAAAGCTATTACATGATAGAACAAAATCCATAAAAGGGAAGTCACCCCTGATCATTATTAGTAAAAAAATACGAGCACTCATAAAATCAACTAAGGCCAATTTTGAGAGAAAAATTGCCATGGATTCAAAGGACAATCATAAGGCCTTTTTCAGCTATGTTAGGAACCTGGGTGGAAACTCCCAGATATGCTCAGAATTAGTCCAAAATGATACAAAAATCACTGAACCCACAGATATTGCCAACATACTGGCAGACAGGTTCAGTGCAAACTTCACCCCCGTCTCCCCCCCTAAAGGAGAGATAACTATCCCAGCGGAGTGTAGCCTCCCAGACATCTCAAATGCGCAGGTGAAAGCTGCTCTCTCTAAAGCTAAAAACACAGCATCAATGGGACCGGATGGTGTCCCTGGCTGTGTGCTACATGAGCTAAATGAGGAATTCAACCCGCACATAAGGCAGCTGTTTAATCTCAGCCTTACCACAGGATACGTGCCCAAGGAGTGGCGTACGGCAACTGTGGTCCCACTCCACAAAGGCGGTGCCTCTACGGACCCTGGCAATTACCGCCCCATAAGCTTAACAAGTCTAGTCTGCAAAGCTATGGAGAGGATCATAATGGAGCTCATAAACAAAGATATAGGGGACTTGCAGACATTGGACCCGACCCAGTTTGGCTTCGTCAAGGGAAGATCATGCCTTTTGAACTTGGTCGACTTCTTGAAACAGTCACCAAGGCCATTGATGAGGGAAAGGCAGTCCATACAGCCTACCTTGACCTTGCAAGGCTTCGACACAATACCCCACTCGGGCATTGTAGAAAAACTTACCAGCTTAAATGTAAACCCCATATGTCACAAGATGGGTTGCAAACTGGCTTAAGGACAGAACCCACAGGGTTAGAGTTGCTGGCGCTATGTCAGACTCCAAGCCGGTCACAAGTGGTGTCCCACAGGGCTCGGTCCTTGGCCCCCTATTGTTCGGCATCTACTTCTCAGAAGTACAGGCCAACATGGGAGGACTTTGGCTGACAAAGTTTGCAGACGACTGCAAACTGGGCGCCATAGTGGAAAGTGCATCGGACACAGATATCCTTCAGAAGGGACTCACGGAAACAGATAGCTGGTGCCAGAGCCATGGCCTGAAGTTAAACGCCAAAAATGTATAGTCATACCCTTTGGGAAAAACAAGGTAACCCCAAGCTACCATATAGGTGGCAATCCACTAAGCACAGAAGAGGTTATCAGGGACATGGGGACCCAGGTTGACAGTGGCCTTTCTTTTGACACTCACGTTGCTAAAGTGGTTAGAAAGACCTTCTACATTGCCCACCTGATCATGAAGGGATTCACATCCAGATCTAGTGAGGTCATTGTTCCCTGTACTATTCACTTATCAGACCAATGATCGAGTACAATGCCCCATTCGGGATGTATCTCGCCCGACATCTGCAGCAATTGGAGAGACCCCAAAAGTTTCTCACCAAAAGGATAAAGGGACTCCAAAATCTGTTATATGCTGCCAGATTGAAGAAACTCCAGCTCTATTCAGTCGCATACCATCTGCTCAGAGGTGACATGTGCCTGACATACAAGGCCATGTTCAACCCAGAATTAATGGACATGCTCCACCTCAAAAAATCCAAATCCACCAAAACCACTAGAGCAAGTGACTTAAACCTTAGCACGGATATAAATAGGACGTGCTGGAGGGATAGATTTATCACTCAGAGACTCCCTATGCTGTGGAATAGAGTCCCGGTCCATGTGAGGCAGAGCACCTTGCTGGCTCTGTTCAAGAGAAATCTTGACCTGTGGATGGGAGATCATTGGTTTACCCCGGGAATCATCTCTGTGTCACTGCTGGACAGAGGCACAACAAACTAATGGGTACAGTATTTTTTCATATAAGGGGTGGCGTAAGCCACACAAATTCGGGCTAGGCTTATAAATGTCTTGGGGCAGATAGCCTAGTATAAACCTATGAACCTATATATATATATATATATATATATATATATATATATATATATATATATATATTTAAAAATAAGAAGAACTGGAAGCAATGGTTTTGTTACCCTTAGTTAAGACCAAAAGCCATGCAGCATTGCCAGAGAGTAGGCATCTTCCGTTGCACAAAATGCTGTAAATTTATTTATTTATTTAACATGTGTTAACTGGGAAAGTCCAACTTGGAACAAAGCCAATTTTTAGTGGCAGCCCGGGGAAAAATGCTCCAGATATATGTCTTTGTAACGTGGGAGGAAACCAGAGCACCCGGAGAAAAGCCACATGAACGCAGGAAGGACATGCAGACTACACACAGAAGGCATCCCAGCCAAGAATTGAACCAGAGAACCTCTTGCTGTGAGGTGACAATGCTACCACTACACCCCTGCTCCATCCATAAATATATATTTGTATCTAGCAATCCTGGTCTGCTCAGGCCATAGTCACTTCCATTTGCAAGCTATAACACAAGAAGCTTTGCTATTCATAAACCCCCTGGCTCCAATAATCCCTGCACCTCTTATGTTCAAAAAAATAAACTGACATTTTTCCACACCATATTGTCACAAATATTAACACTAAACATAACATCCTGTAATTACACCAAGAGTGAGCAAGTCAAATGTACAAAACTATTGGGGGGAACTGAAGAAAACTTAAAATGTGATCATCATATCCAATACCTTGCCCAGAAGAGCATTTGGAAAAGTAACCTGTTACACAAGGTCAAACCTCATCTCATTAACTAAAGTACAACAGCCAGTACATTGTCCCTTCCACTGCCCAATTTACTGTATGCTTTCTTGGTCATCACAGATCTGCAGTCTGGGCAGCTGTTCAAACTGGAAGAAAACTATAATAAAGTTATCAAATTTGCTACTGACTTAAGCTGCAAAATTCATCTATGTATTGCTCTTTAAAAATAAAACTGCTAGATCTCCCTAACTTACTTACCTATACACAATTAAAAAATAGCCTTCAAAGTGCTACCCACTACCAGCACTGGTTCCTGCCATTGCCAGAACTCATGCTAGCCATCTAAGATCCAAGGATCGGTATATAAGCCTAACTCACAAAATTTATAATAATCATGGCAAAACCCTTTTCTCTTTAAGTTTATTTGAACATTGGAGTGATTTCTTAGCTACAGTGAAATAAGCTACTACCCTTCACAGCTTCAAAATAATCCTAAAATGTTATCTTAACAACTCAGGGCTTTGCCAATGTTCATTTCACCCAGGATAAAATCAGCCTTCTAGTAATACAGCTCTCAGTACTCATTACTGCCATATACCTGCTGCACTACCTAACAGTGATTTGAGATGACATGAGGCTCTCTGTATAGCTACTGGACTCTATAAAAAATTATTGGGCTGTATCTTCATAAACTAATCAATATCTTTTGATAGTATCAGCAATCAATATGCCTTTATAAATGAACAAGTTAAACATATAACATATTACCTTCCTCTGTCCGTAACAAAATACCTTCTCCATCTACATCACTACCGCTAATATCGTCCTCGAATAATATTCCCTGTGTCTATATTGCTGTAATATGCTGCTCTTTCACTTGTCTGAAAGCAGCCCAAATGCCATTTTTCAAAACATGCAATTTTCTCTATGACTATGTGTATATTATGCTACTGCATATTTGATGCTGACCTCTGCCTGAATACCATTAGTCAGTCAATCCAAAATGCTACCTAAAGGTGCCTGTATGTTTTTGAATACTATAGTTTGCTACTAAACACAGCATGTATGTACAGAATATTTCCTTATTCTATGTAAAAATTGTTACTACTGAACGCTCTTTAGATGTATTGAATGTTTCCTTTAACATAATAATTTTATGGATCTTTTCTCCCTGTGGTTCCACTGAAAGGGCTCTCATATTCAGTCAGACTTTCTCAGTAAATAAAAGCAATTAAATATTCAGTCTTATCACCAACCTGTCTCAACTCTGAGCCCTTTCTTATTTGCAATGGTGATGGACAGGTTGACAGATGAGATCAGACAGGAGGCCGCATGGACTATGATGTTTGCAGATGACATTGTGATCTGTAGTGAGAGCAGGGACCAGGTTGAGGAGACCTTGGAGAGGTGGAGATATGCTCTAGAGAGGAGAGGAATGAAGGTCAGCAGGACTAAGACAGAATATATGTGTGTGAATGAGAGGGAGGTTAGAGGAATGGTGAGGATGCAGGGAGTAGAGTTGGCAAAGGTGGATGAGTTTAAGTACTTGGGATCAACAGTTCAGAGTAATGGTGAGTGTGGAAGAGAGATGAAGAGGAGAGTACAAGCCGGGTTGAATGGGTGGGGAAGAGTGTCAGGAGTGATTTGTGACAGACAGGTACCAGTAAGAGTGAAAGGGAAGGTCTACAAGAGGGTAGTGAGACCAGCTATGTTGTATGAGTTGGAGACGGTGGCATTGACAAAAAGGCAGGAGTCAGAGCTGGAAGTGGCAGAGCTAAAGATGTTAAGATTTGCACTGGGTGTAACAAGGATGGACAGGATTAGGAATCAGTATATTAGAGGGTCAGCTCAGGTTGGACAGTCTGGAGACAAGGTTAGAGAGGCAAAATTGCGTTGGTTTGGACATGTGCTGAGGAGGGATGATGGGTATATTGGGAAAAGGATGCTAAGGATGGAGCTGCCAGGTAAGAGGAAAAGAGGAAGTCCTAAGATAAGGTTTATGGATGTGGTGAGAGAGGACATGCAGGTGGCTGGTGAGACAGAGCAATATGCAGAGGACAGGAAGAAATGGAAACAGATGATCCACTGTGGTGACCCCTAACGGGAACAGCTGAAAGAGAAGAAGATCACCAACCTGTCACGTCAGTCGCCCTGCTAGACAGGGGTCCAGGGAAGTAAATAGTGTAGGAAGAAATAGCCAGGGAATTGTTATGGCTAGGCTTGTATAGGCCCTAGAGCTGATAGCCTAGTACCAACCTATGAACCTATGAACCTATGAACTCCAATAGCAAACATGTTTGCGCCCAATTTCTACAAGTATGTTTTCTTGTACACTAGTAAAATCATATCCTAAGCAACTCCATTATGACTTATACCATTACTTTAATACTACAGAAGCATTAGCTTACATCACTGGTTTCATCTTCTCTAATTTAGATAATGCCCTCTCCATGGGAGTTTCAATGTAGTCATGAAAAGAGCATTTGCCAGTGTTTGTTTGTTGCAATATTTTATCCTTTTAGCAATAAAAATCATAAGCTTCTCTGAATATGTTGCTTGGTTTTTAAAATGATCTTACTGAATACTCTATCAGCATTTCTCCTGGAACCTCTTAATCCATTCTATTTTACACTATGGTGTGCATCACAGGTTCCATACTAGGTGTTTCATACTTTATAAAAATATTCCTTCAGAACTCCCCAAACTTAAACTCATACTCTGTGTTGATAAGTTTTCATTCCTAAGATGTTCTGTCACCTGTTAATATAATGCCTTACAACAAATCAGTTTTACCAGTATCTGTCTCTTCTTCATTAAGAAAAAGAAGATATGTACCTGCCATAACGTTCTATGTTTGTTGTACTTCATCTCGCCTTCCTTCTTGCTGGCTGGGTTCAGAGCAGCTCCGACTCAGCCGAGTTACTATAACTTGAGAGCTTTTACTGGCTTGAGGCTACCCCTTATCCCAACATGCCTAGTGGTAGCTATCCAGATCTCATTTGTAATAGCCCACACTAGACATACATAGTAAAAAGCAACTCTTACTAAACTCTTATACATTTAAGGTTAAGAAGGAAAAACAATGCATGGTTAACTAACTTGGTATGCCAGCAAGAGACTCAGCCAGTGTAACCAATAAAGGAACTCCTCTCGATCTTCTAGGAAGGGGGAAGGAGGGGGGATGCAAGAAGGAAGGTGAGATGAAGGACAACAAACATGGAACGTTATAGTAGGTACATAACTTCTTTATGTTATGTTGTCCCATCTCGCCTTCGTTCTTGCTGGTTGGGACCACGTCCCCAGCACCTGGTTCTTGGGTGGCTCACTGGAACAAACTCTTCAGGACTGTGGAACCAAAGGATGCCCTATTCCAGGAGACTACATCCACTTTGTAATGGAAGATAAAGGTATGAGGATTTGCCCATGTTGCTGCTGCACAGATTGAATCTAAAGGCAATTTAGCTTGGAAGGCAACAGAGGTAGCTAAGGCCCTGGTTGAATGTCCACTGAGCCTTCCTAGAAGCATCTTTTTCTGCAAATCATATGAATAACTGATTGTGTCCGACAGCCATTTTGGAAAGGTCACTTTTGAAACCTGGATAACCTTGTTTATTGTCAGCAAAGGATACAAACAATTGGTCTGATTTTCTGAGGTCTTTGGTCCTGTGTAAATAAAAACGTAATTGTCTATGGACATCCAGTTGGTGAAGTCTATACTCTGTCTTCTTGCCATAACTGGGAAAGAACACAGGAAGCTCAATGGACTGATTTAAGCTATACTCTGAACATACCTTTGGCAAGAAGGAAGGACTGCTCCTAATAGAGACTATGTTTGTGAAAAATGAGATACGGCGTGAGAATAGACAAAGCATGTAACTCAGAAACCCATCTAGCTGAGGTTATAGCAACCAAGAAGAGGGTTTTCCAAGATAGAACTTTCAGGGGACAAGATGTTGCTGGTTCAAAAGGTGGCAGAACCATAGAAGTTAAAACCAAGTTTAGGTCCTGGGGGAGGGGTTCTTACCGAGGGCCGTAAAAGTGTTGTACATCGTAAGAAAGCTCTGACCAACTTATGCAACATGATGTTAGAACCCAAGTCTTCTACATGAAAAATAGAGATGGCAGCAAGTTGGACCCTAATAGTAGCTACAGCTGCCCCTTTTTTGAAGGTTTCGGCCAGAAAGTCAAGAATCTTGTGAACAGGAGCAGTGAAGGGATCAATATTACTCTTCGCACAATAAGAGAACCTCTTCCATTTGCTAGTGTAAATCTTCCTGGTAGTGGGCTTGTGGGAGGACACTAGGATGTGTTGTACAGCAGGGGAAATGTTTTGGAGCCTGGATAAGACTGGAAGTGGAGGAATCAAGCAGTCCGCTTGAGAGTTTGTAGGGAAGGATGAAGCCCAACCTACTGATGCATCAGGAAGTCCGGAACTGGGTCCAGTATCCAAGGCTCCAGTTGAAGATGATGGTGAAGAAATGGGAACCATATCTGATGAGGCCAATAAGGAGAAATGAGGATGAGTTCACAACCCAGTGACTTTGCTTTCTGAAGTACCTTTGGAATTAGAGGGAAAGGTGGAAAGGCATATAGTAGTCCCGGAAGCCAATCGTGAGCAAGTGCATCCCTGGTTGACTGTCCCAGAGGGGGAACTAGGGCAAAGTAGCTGCTGCATTTGTTCTTTAGGGGAGTGGCAAAATGATCACAGCATGGCTGGCCCCATTTGCAGAAAATCAAGTCCACAACTTCTTGCTTCAGGGACCACTCATGAGGCATGAGGATAACCCTGCTGAGCCTGTCCGCTATCACATTGGATTTTCCGGGAATGTGCATCACAATCTGAAAACATTGGGAAGACATCGCCCATTGCCATACTCAAAGCACCTCCCGACACAAGGGGTAAAATCTGGTTATGCCCTACTTGTTGATGTACCATACCACTGACATATTGTCTGTCTGAATTGCAATGGTCCCAGTAGGTAGAGAGTCTTGAAGTGCTTGCAGTGAAAGAAGCACTGCTCTCATCTCTAGACCACTGATGTGCAAATGGTACTCATGAGGTTGCCACATTCCTTGGACAGTTTGTCCCAGATAATGCCCCCCACCCTATCTGGGAAGCATCCGTGGTCACTGTGGCTAAAGGATGGGGGTCTAGAAAGGGTCTTCCCAGAGTCACCTGGGGGAAGACAAACCACCATACTAAGTCTTTTTTGCAAGATTCTGTAATCAAGATCATGTGTGACATTGGCAAATCCTGGGAAGACCACTGAGCGAAAAGAAGCCACTGCAAAATCCACATGTAGAAGTGTGCCAAAGATACTATAGTGATTGCAGCAGCCATTGACCCAAGACTTGTAAAACTTCTCTTGCCTGAACTCTCATCTTTTTTATGAGGAATGAAACTTGCTGACAAATGGTTGACACCCTGTCTTGAGGCAGTTTTGCTATCATGCATCTAAGTCTTCCCCTATAAAGGTAATAGACTGACAAGGCAGCAAGACAGACTTTTCATAGTTTATGGCGATGCCTAACTGGGAACAAGTTTGGAGTGAGCATTCCCATGCTTTTATAAGTTGATGCTGGTGGTAACAGTGAGGAGCCAGTCATCTAGATATGGAAACACCTGGAATCCTAGAAGCCTCAGGTGAGCCATGACCACTGCCATACACTTGATGAACACCCTGGGGGGCTGTGCTGAGACCAAAGGGCAGGGTTCTGAACTGATAATGACTGGCTCCCAGATGGAAGTGTAGGAATCTCCTGGATTGCCTGTCCATTTTTATGTGGTAGTATGTGTCCTGGAGATCTATGGAGCACATCCAACTGTCCTGACCCAAGAAGGGAAGAATGGACTGCAGTGATACCATCCGGAACTTCGTCGTTTTTCCAACTGATTTAGCTTGCTGAGATCCAAAATGGGTCTCCAGTCCCCTGTCTTTTTTGGAACTAAAAAGAACCTTGAGTAAGTTCTGGATTCGATTTGGTCTGCAGGGACTTCCTGGATAGCTCTTTTTTCTAGCAATCTTTGAACCTCTAGGATTGTGTGATCCTGAAGACTGGGTGGAACATCTGGGATAGAACATTTTCCTTCTGTGGGGGACTGAGAAAAAGGAATTTTGTAACCCCTGGATATTATTGACAGCACCCATTATTCTCTCATGATAAATTGCCAGGCTGCTGGGTACAGTGATACTCTGCCCCCGACTGCCTCCAGAGGTGGAGAGCCGGGCCTCCCTTAAGGAGTGCTGGAAGGACCTAGCAGAGAAAGTATCTCTGTTGCCCTGCTGTTGTGGACCCCCTCTACCATGAGGGTGGCATCTTCCATTGTTGTTTCCCCCTCTGTCATTGGGGGAAAAATCTCCACATGTGTCAGGCGAAGCTCCCTGGGATTTTTGGAACCACATACTTCCACTCTTCTGACCTCTAGGATAAGGTCTAGATGGAGTGGAAAAATGGATTCCTATGGCAGAGACAGTCATGCCATCCTGTTCACACCTGGTGAGAGTCTCTTTTACTTGAGGCCCGAACAAGGATGAGCCATCGCAGGGGGTGCTGATAAATGAAGACTTAAAAGGTTCCGCAAACTGACAGAGGTGTGTCCAGGAGTGTCTCCACAAAGCTACTCCAGTACCTGCTGCCCTATTTGCTTCATCTGCCACATAAGAAATGAGCCTCATGGAGGAGTTAACCATGGAAGTCAAGGTTGCAAGGTGGGAAGCTACCCTGTTCGCAACCCCCTCAGCTGTAGGATCTTGCAGGGTACCTCCTAACTCCTTCAGGAGATCCCTTTGAAGTCATGTGAAATGATACAAATAATTCAGTGACCTGAGAGAAAAGGTTGCTGAAGAAAACATACAATTCCCATACCTGTCCATCATATGAGACTCTTTGTTCGGTGGATCAACAGATGAAGACGTTTCTGCAAGTTCCTTCTTCGTGGCTGCTGCAACCACCATGGCATCAATAGGGACCCCTTTGGAAAGGAAAGACTTATCCTTGGGAGCAGTAATAAATTTATTCGGTCTCCTTGGAACTGGTTCCATGGCCTCTGGAGTGCTCTATGCCTTTTGACTCACTACAGACAAAAGTGGGTTGAAAGGCGGAGACACCCAAGAGGTGGAGGGTCGGGAACCAAATGCATCCAGACTTGTCCTCAGAAGGTGTTAGGAACTTCCAGCCACCCCTCTGTCTAAGGATTTCCAAGATGTCTGAAAAGGAGACATCCTCAGAGGGGGACCATGGGAACCCTTCAGATTCATCCAAGTCTGTATCTGAAGTGATAGACTCAGGGGAGTCTAGATGCTTCCTCTTGCATTTGTTCTTCCAAGGGACCTCCTCTGAATGTTCATGGGAGATTTCAGAAGAAGTGGGGTCACCCAGTGGGGCATCCTGGGGCACAGATTCCCTATGCTTGGAGGCAGGAGGAGGAGGGTTAAAGGCAGGCACAGACACCAAGGGAGAAGGAGCCAATGGAGCCAAGGGTGGAGCTGTCTCAGTAGACAGCACACTCCTCATCATCTCAAAGGCGCCATGGTCCCGAGTCAAAGGAGCCACCAGCTCCGAAGAGCCCAGAGATCTCCTGTGAACTGGAAGCGATGGCTCTGAGGCCGATGTGGGAGCTGAGCTCACCTGTGCCAAAGCTCTGAGAGGGAGAGGAGGGTCAGACAAGGGTCCGATGCCACTTCCCCCCTCGAAGTCAATGAGAGAGCTTCGGTGCCCAGATCTCTCAATGGACTAAGACATCGAGGAGATTGGAGCAGTTGTTGGAACTGATAAAGGAGAAGAAATTGGAGCCAATGGTCCACCACCACAACCTCCATTCACTCCAGTTCTGAGCTCAAGAGAGTCGGAGGAGGAACCGGTGGAGAAGCTGGATGGGCCAAAGAAGCCAATTCCTTATGGTCTGGGCTCAAAAGTAATTTAGCAAGTGCCTGTGACTTGAGGAGCCTGTTGACCACTCTCTCCACATCGTGATCCGAAAGCCAGGAGGACCAAGAGGAGTGCAAAGAGGACCAATGACTGCCTGCTCCAGGTTGCAACAGAGGAGATTGTGGAGCAGAGCGTACCAGCTTCAAAGAAGGAGACCTTGAGCACTAATGGGTCCAGATTGGCTCCGAGGACACAGATGGAGCCACCAGAAACTTAGCCAATTCTTGGACATTTTAGCTGGCTGAGGACCCTGAGAAGAAGAATCTTGAGGGTTCTTCAGAAGGCCATGCAAAATTAGTTTATTTCTTCTCTCCTGCAGGACTATGGAATTGAAAGTGTGACAGATCGAGCAAGAGTCCTACAGGTGAACAGCCCCTAAAAAATATACCCAACTCGTGTGCCCATCTGTAAGGGACATTTTCTGGCAACACGAGTCACATTTTTTAAACCCAGAGGGTTTTCACTCTTTAGAAATGGTAATACTTGACAAAAAGAATTTTTCACAGTGCTGGAAAAAAACAAAAAGCTATAAGCTAACAGCACATAACAACTAACTACAACCAGACTGTAACATGTAGCCCAAACAACTAAAAAGGAAGAAATTTTTTTTAATTTTTTTGAAGGGAAGAAGAGAAAAAAAGGGGGACAGCCTCTAACTTAAATGGCAACTCCCCAGATGGGAGAGCCTATAACTTAAACGGCTATCCCAGAAAGGGTGGGAAGAAAAAGAAGAACCCTCTAATTTAAATGGGCTCAAAGGGGAAAGCAAGGCCTGAGGAGAAAAAGACGGCCAGAAACACCCACAACAAGCAGAGAAAGGGATCGATAGACTAACGGGGATAGTATACACTTTAACAAGTCAATACAACCACAAAAACTTTTAGAAAGGTAACAATAAATTGAAAAAAAGCACAAAGTACTTAGCCTGAGCCAGTAGTCACAATCTCGATGCTACAAGAGGCAAACGAGAGCTGGGTAGCTACCACTAGGCATGTTGGGATAAGGGGTAGCCTCAAGCCAGTAAAAGCTCTCGAGCTATAGTAAATTGGCTGAGTCAGGGCCGAGGATCAGCTCCAAACCCAACCAACAAGAATGAAGGCGAGATGGGATAACATAACATCATATTGTTTGTTAATACTACTAAAAGTGCAGTGGTCTTTGTTACCTCTCAAACAACTTTCCTTAGCCTCACCTCTTCAGATTCTTAACCCCATGGAAACTTTCAACACATGTCAGTTCTGTTTATGGATACAGAGGTATTTCTTTGAATTCCATTCTTAATATCAGAAAGCTTGTCAGTATCAGCACAAATATTGTCTCTCTCCAGTTAAGCTCGCTGTAGGGTTTCAGTCTATTCACTCCAAATGCAGAAAAACAGCTGCTAAGAACAATCTCCTCCCCAAACTCTCCCATTGTACAACTATTTTGCAAAAGATCCTAAATGAAAAGTATATGTTTCAGTTGGTCTAATTCTTGTAGTTAGTATTTTAATTTTTTTTTTCAGAATTACTATCTCCCACCCACTCACCAAATGACTAGCTCTCAATATTCCATCTAAAGAATGTGGAGTGCTACCTATCACAATGTAGAACACATGGGCAAAATGGAAAACTTACTAACAGCTTACTAAAAATTTCAACTACGAAGTTGACAGAATGGTTACAGTGTCAATTTTAATTTATAAAACATTTCTGATAAATGAATCTGATCCAGTGTTATATACCATTGATATTGGTCATTACATATGTGACAGATCCTTTCAATGGGGATCAGTGAGGAACATTAAGACTCAAAATGATGATCAATTCTTATAATGAGGTAAACTTGAGAGGTGTGCTGAATAAGCCAAGTTCATGTTTTCTTGTGTACTTTAGAAGCTACTGCACATTAATGTCCTTACCCTCTTGCTAATTAAATATCATACATTATTAATATTCTCTCATAGCTGTTTTTTTCTCTGAGAAGACCACTTATATTCAACTACCAAAAGGATTTCTCTTTCTTTGCACTTACATCGTAGAACTCCCTGCTAAGCAACAAAAAGAACAATGCTACCCTTTTTTCAGAAAATTTCTACTTAACCACAAATGTAATTATTTCACCATTGCCCAAACCTCCACTTACTCATTCTATTTTGTAATCCTCTATACTTCACATTCCTGATATTCTCATTGTGCACTGTGACCAACCAAATCACTTTTCAAAGTTTATGCTTTATAATCACTTTTTTCTTGGAAATCTATATCTGCTTCCACCTGTTTTCCACAATACTATAGAAGCTTTAAAGCAACACATTCAGATTTGTAGATTATTGCTTATGCTTTGTTAACTCTGAAAAATGTTGTGTAATGACTGTTACTATTCAGCAAATATTTGCCAATTGAGATTTCCTCATTTATTCTGTCTTTGGTTGGGTTGTGGCTGAAAATGGACCTCAGACCAGCCTACTTAACCCAGATAAGAAATGTTAAACAAGCAAGCAAACACACAAATAGTAGATTCAAGATTAAGGCATATTAATCGAGTTATATGGAGAGCAGAAGTAAAATAAATAAACAAATGCATCATACAAGTAAGTAACTGTACATTACATGTATGTAGATGGGAATAAACTAAATATAGTCCTTATATAAATACATTACAAAATAGTATATTTAGACAGACATGAAACTATATAAGACAATGAGGTTCATTTAGTGTTTATATAATAATAGTAATAATAATTGAAAGCATTAATAATAATAATAAGTGAACTTTACATTTTCTTCAAGTATGAGAAGAAGAGGTCAGTGACTTTAGCTCAGTAAGAAAAATATACATTCAGTTACCTAATTAGTCAAGTAATTACACACTTATAGGACTACCATTGTGTGACAAGGTAGTTTCTCAGCACATAGTTGAAGACTGGTTTCCTATGGGCCCGGTAAGGAAGAGTGGGAGATTATTCAAGAGGTTTTGAATACAAACAGAATAGTAGACATCATTTAAATGATTTCTGGGTTAAGGCATGGATCTTAGATTAGACGATGATGACATTAATTTAAGCTGTGGGTTTAGGGGCAACTTTGGATGAGCATATGATAGTTGATGTTTGAATTCAAGACATCTTAAATAATGATATTAAGTACAATGGTGAATTGTAAAATGATGGTGAGTGATCCTATTACAGAATTGCTTTCTTAGTCTGTGTTGAAGTAAAATGCAAACATGTACTAGGTTATGAAGTACAGAAAGAGTTAAAATCCATCAATCTGCTAGTTTATGAGACAGAGAATGGGCCAAAGCATGAACTTCAATGGTATAGACTGGTTGCTATATATATTTTTGAGGAAACAGATGACATTTCACTGTGATTTTTGTTTCCTGCTTGCACAGAAAATTAAACAGTCAGTCTTGTACTACAGATACACAAACTGCCATTCCCTGTATTTTCTCTGTTGGTCTGCTGGTTGTAATCTGTCCAGCATGGAATGATCAACAGAGACTACTCCAAGGCAAATTTACACCAACTATCTGATGATCAGATGAAATTCAAACCCCCTCTTCACCTCAATGACCCTACATTGCATGCTGCCCATCTCCAAGCTTGTATTGAGGCCCCAGTCACCATAAGGCATAAATACAGTGCCAAATTCAAGAACAAACCCAGTTGGTAGTACCCCATTATTAACAAACTATATAATAAGAGAATAGCACTCATAACCTTCAAAAGAAAACTTAACTCCCCAACAGTTAGAGAAGAACTCCAAAAGATCAGCAAACAGCTTAGAAATAAAATCAAACCCTCCAAGAGCAACTATGATTTCAGAATCGCCACTCATGCCAAGGATAACCTCAGTGCTTTCTTCATCTATGTCAGGAATCTTAAAAATAATGCAATGATTAAATACAAAATACCCCTGTGATGACGCTCCACTGGACCAATAATCAAGGAGCCTCAATCCCCACCACTGCCAGCAGCGGGGGACATACATTGAGAGGATAAAATGTACACACAGTATTTCCAGATGCAGCTCTCTGCATCAAGTGAAACTTCCTTTAACAGCACATAGAGACCACAGTCAGTCTGTGGCTGGTTTCTCCCTCTTTCTCCAGATCCCCAGTAAGACTCCCCACTGGCACTGATATAGAGCTGAGATCTCAACTGAGTGGCCAAGCCAAGACCTCCAGCACCCACTCTATCCAACCAGTGCTTTGTGTCCCTGCCCAAGAAGCTGGCACACACACACACACACACACACACACACACACACACACACACACACACACACACACACACACACACACACACCTGGGAAAGGCTGGCACAGGTTTACTACCTATGCCCCTGTGAAAACTGCCAGCCTAGTTAGATAGATGTTTGTAAATAATTCTATGTCCTTGTAAATATGAATATGATTCACAGGCTTGTTTGACAAATGTAAAGAAAAATGTGTATATTCTGAGCTTCAGGAATGTAACCACAGTGCACCCTGCTGGAAGAAAACTGATAAGTGAAACATTCTGTGACTGTTTGATCTCAAGCTCAGAGACAGGATGTCTTGTCCTGGAAATTCTTTCTATTATCTTAATTTAAGAGATAATTACTAAGGTTTTACATATAAAGTGT
The DNA here is from genome assembly GCF_019279795.1 of Protopterus annectens. Classification (NCBI taxonomy): domain Eukaryota; kingdom Metazoa; phylum Chordata; order Ceratodontiformes; family Protopteridae; genus Protopterus; species Protopterus annectens. The sequence goes on along the minus strand of NC_056736.1, from coordinate 368,182,976 downwards.
CTTTTATTGCTGTGTTTTCTTGGCAGCTGCAAGATCAAAGGAATGCTAACATTTTAAGTACTGTGAGCCTGGGAAACTAAACCAGAGAAGTGTCAAGAATGATTTAATGTGAAACGACTCAGCAGTACTGTGTTATCAATTTAAGACTTTCTCAGAGAGAGAGAGAACTGAGCATTTTTGGATTTTGTCTGAAGCTGACAACATCTCACCAGCACTTGCTTTGCTCTGTATGTAGGTTATTTAGAACATTGTTTCTGTTAGAGTTAGATAGAAATATAGCCAGATTAGCCTAGCTGTTTTCTGTATATATGTCAGACTATCCTACAATATTGTTTTAAACGTTTTCTGTAATCACTGAACTCTTGATTGGCACTGTGTTGAACTGAGGAGATTTGTCTTGTGCTTTTATTATTTATTATTAAATATTTTTAAACCTTCCAACTGTTGCTATTTTGTGTAGAGATAATTTAAGCTCTAGAGTACCTGCATGTATTTGGAGATACTGTCCAAGTCACTCCAATAGTCTTGCTGTTTGGCACACTTACTATTTCGATAACAGTAATATTACACAGTGAAACTGGTCATGCTTTGGGAAGGGCCTTATTAGTAGCTGATAAGAGTAGTTGGTGGCAGTGATTACTACCTTATAGTCTGGGCAGAAAGGGGGCACAGCTAGAGAACCTGTGACAGCCCTCCTCAGAAGTGTCTGTGTGTTTGTATATAAATCAAATCTTAAAGTGTGTGTGTGTCAGCTACTTGGGCAGGGACACGAAGCACTGGATGGACAGAGAGGGTGCTGGAGGTTTTGGCTTGACTACTCGGCTGAGATCTGAACCCTATAGCTGTGCTAGTGGGGAGTCTTACTGGGGATCTGGAGAGAAAGTGAGAAACCAGCCCCAGACTGACTGTGATCTCTGTGTACTCTTAAGGGAAATTGTACTTTACAGTGTGTGTGTACTTGTTATCCCCCCAATGTGCACACCCCTCACTGGTGCTAGTGAAGAGGATTGGGGCTTCTTGATTACTAGGCCAGTGCATGGGCATCACATATTAATTGTTTGGCAGGAGTGGGATATCCACATCAAATATTAATTGTTTGATAGTGGTCAGATAGCCACATCACATACTAACTGGCTTGTAATGGTGTGGATAGTGAATTCCTGTAGCTTGAGTACAGTGATCACTGAAGGTGTTTTGTACTCTAAATAAGCCATGCACTGAATATTCAGAGTTCAGATCACAACTGTTTTATTTATTTTGTTAGCTTAGTTAGTCAGGGAGAGCAGGCAAGCATGTCAGCAGAGGAGTACTGTAAGCTGACAAGAAGACAGTTGGCTGAGATGTGCCAGGTTAAAGGACTGGTGCAGAGAAACCTGACTAAAGCAGACATGACAGCAGCTTTGGTCACAGCTGTATCAGAGAATAGTAACCAGGAGATGTACAACATTCAGAGAATGGAGAGCACAACCTTTCTGTAGAGGACTTAAAAATCCATCTGGAGCTAAAGAGTCTTAATTTGGAGGCGTTTGGAAACAGAAGCAGCAGAGAACTGAGATATCTACAGGATGAGGACAATGAGAAATTGCTACGCCTGGAAGCTGAGGAGAAGAAGAGGCAGAGACAGCACAGAAAGGAGATTTTTGAGTCTTCACCTGATCCATGGAGGTAATGGGGAAGGGAGTAACCGGACCCCAGAAGCACAAAAGGTCAGTAAATTTCTTCTGCAGTTTACAGAGGGGGGTGATTTTGATAGTTTCATTCATATGTTTGAGAGGATATGTAAACAGTATGATGTTGACCAAAGGCTCTGGTTACAGTTCCTGATCCCCCTTACTCCATGGTAAAGCTGTAACTGTGTTGTCCAAGATATCTGATCATGAATTCTTTGATTATACTGCTGTTAAGAATTGTTTGCAAGAATTTTTTTAGCTAATAGTTGAAGCTTATAGGAAAAGGTTTTGTGAGCATAGATGCAAGGCAGATGAAAGTGTGTGTAAATATGTTGCTGAACTGAGCACTTATTTTCATAGGTGGGTGAGTGGATGCCAGGTCACCACTTTTGAAGGGCTGGCAGGCATTTTGTTGAGGGAACAAGCCCTTAGCACTTTGCCTGAGAACATGAGGATCTGGTTAGCTGATAAACAATGTGCTACTTCAGATGAGTTGGGGAAGAAGGGAGACCTATACCTAGCAAGCAGGGCATCACTGCACAGGAAAGAGACACCCAGTGCTGCTCACGGGTCTAAAGGAACCCATGGTGGGCAGCCAAGACTGCCCCAACAGAATCTGCCAGTAGCAGGGTATGCCACTAGTCCAGGTACATGTCCAGGACCTAGGGTTAAATGTTTTGAATGCAACCAGTGGGGCCATGTGGCATATAGATGTCCATGGAGGCAAGGTGGGGAATAAAAGTTGAAAAACCCAGTAAGTGGGAAAGACAAAATGCCAATAGTAGGTTGTCTTGAGGCAACAGGGATACCAAACTACCAACTTGCAGATGTCCTGATAGGGAAGGATTTTGATGAGGCAGTACCATGTATTTATGCAGTTACACACAGTCAGGCTTGGAGACAAGCATGTGGGTCTGGTAGCCTGGGGATACCCAGGCAGACTGCACACTTGCAGCCAGGACTGGTGAGGTGGTTACTTCTGGGAGGGAGCTATGCTGTAGCAGTGAGACTGAAGATGAGCCACAGCTGCTTGTGGTTACTAATGATCCCTTGGACAGAGTGACTGCAAGAGCAGAGGTGAGTAGTAGTACCCAGTCTGACAGTGATGCATCACTGTCAGAGGATGCAAGACTTCCTGTGGAAGAGGAGCTGGGGAGGGTTACAAAGAGAGAGTTGAGACAGGCTCAACTCTCAGACCCTACATTGCAAGGCCTGAGGCAGGTTGCTAGTGAGGCACCTGATTCTCAAGGGAAGGGGGTTCTGTATACTGGACAAAGGGTTACTGTATAGAGAGTGGACCCCTGAGGGAAGGCTAGAAAGTGAGAGAATACAGCAGTTGGTAGTGCCTAGAGCTTACCATCTGACGCTTCTGGCCATAGCCCATGATATTCTCTTTGCAGGTCATGTGGGCATAAAATGTAAAAAGAGATGTATTATGCAAGGCTTCTATTGGCCTGGAATTTCCAGGGATGTAGCGGGTTACTTCAGGACCTGTGAGCAGTGCCAAAGGGTGGGCAAGACAGGAGACAAGGTGAGAGCTCCTTTGATGCCTTTGCCTGTGATTGAGGAGCCATTTTGGAGAGTAGCTATGGATATTGTTGGGCCCCTGAGTACTCCAAGTTCCAAAGGGAAGAAATATATCCTTGTGGTAGTGGATTATGCAATAGGAAAACCTGACGGAGTGGCTTTGTCCTCCATTGAGGTGTAAAAGGTAGAAAATGCTTTGTTAGAGGTTTTTAGCAAGGTAGATTTCCCAAAAGAAATACTGAGTGACAGAGGTGCCAATTTCATGTCAGACTTGCTGGCTTGTATGTGGAAGTACTGTGGGTTGAAGCACCTGAAGACCACCCCCTACCATCCCCAGACTAATGGTCTTGTTGAGAGGCTAAACTCTACAATCAAGTCCATGCTACGGGCATTTGCAGACCAGTTTAAGAGGGAGTGGGACAAATATTTGCCCCATCTGTTATTTGCTTGCAGAGAGGTTCCCCAGGAATCCACATGTTTTTCACCCTTTGAGTTGTTGTATGTAAAGTGCCTTTTATTGCTGTGGTTTCCTGGCAGCTGCAAGATCAAAGAAATGTTAAAATTTTAAGTTCTGTGAGCCTGGGAAACTAAACCAGAGACATGTCAAGAATAATGTAATGTGAAATGACTTAGCAGTACTGTGTTATCAATTTAAGACATTCTCAGAGAGAGAGAGAACTGAGCATTTTTGGATTTTGTCTGAAGCTGACAACATCTCACCAGCACTTGCTTTGCTCTGTATGTAGGTTATTTAGAAAAAGAAGTTATGTACCTACCATAACATTCCATATTAGTTGTCTCCTCTCGCCTTCTTTCTTGCTGGTTGGGTTCGGAGCCATTCTTCGGCTCCGACTCGGCCATCTTCTAAAGCTCGAGAGCTACATACTGGCTCGAGGCCTCCCCATATCCCATGATACCTGGCGCTAGAAACCCAGATCTCATTTGGTGAGACTAACAGCAGACAAAGTAATGAAGGAATCCTATCCTATCATACATAAGCCCAACTATAGAGACTACTAGGTAGAGTGGGATAGCCAGAGAAGACTCAGCCAGTGTAAATCCATAGAGAAACTCTTCTCGGTCTAGTAGGATAGGGGGATAGAGGGTGGGATGCAAGAAAGAAGGTGAGAGGAGACAACTAACATGGAACGTTATGGTAGGTACATAACTTCTTTATGTTAAGTTGTCTATCTCGCCTTCATTCTTGCTGGTTGGGACAGCGTCCCTAGCACCTTCTTCAGAACAGTGGAACCAAAATCAGCTCTGCTCCTGGAAACCACGTCCAGCTTATAATGCGAGATGAAAGTATGAGGATTTGCCCACATGGCCGCTGCACAAATAGATTCCATGGGCAACCTAGCTTGAAACGCAACAGAAGTGGCTAATGCTCTGGTGGAGTGGCCTTTAGGTTTAACAGGCAATTCTTTCTTCCTCAGCTGATAGATAAAGGTTATGGTAGAAGTCAGCCACCTAGATAAAGTTACTTTTGATACTGGTAGGCCTTGTTTGCCCTCTGCAAAAGAGAGGAAAAGCTGATCCGATTTTCTGAATTCCTTAGTCCTATGCAAATAAAAGCGCAATTGCCTGTGATCATCTAATTGATGTAACTTATATTCTCCCCTGTTGGAATGGTTGGTAAAAAATACAGGAAGGTCAATGGACTGGTTCAAGTTATTCTCAGAAGAGACCTTAGGAAGGAAGGAAGGATTAGTCCTAAGAGCAACCCTGCCTTTGTGGAACACTAGGTATGGGGGACGGATACAAAGAGCCTGCAGTTCAGAAACTCTTCTCAATGAAGTGATTGCTGCCAGAAAAAGTGTTTTCCAAGATAATAACTTCAAAGCACAGGAAGCTGCAGGTTCGAAGGGGGGCAAAATTAGAGAGGATAGAATCAAATTCAGATCCCACGGGGGTGGAGGATCTCTAACGGGGGACCTGAGCAAAGTGGTTCCTTTGAGGAAGGCCTTACAAAGCTTATGAGACATTATACTACTTTCTGAAAGGCTAATGTGAAAATTTGAAATTGCGGCTAACTGCACTCTAATTGTAGCAGAAGCAGAACCAGTATGAAAGATCTCCGCAAGAAATTCCAGGATGTGGTGAACAGGGGCTGAAAAGGGGTCTATATTCTTGGCCTCTGACCAGGAAGAAAAACATTTCCACTTACTAGCGTAAGTTTTTCTGGTGGTAGACTTGTGCGATGATAAAATGATCTCATGCACCAATTGGGAGATATCAGGAAGCCTGGCTAGGGTTGGAAGTGGAGCAACCAAGCCGTGAGCTTGAGAGATTGTAGGGAATGATGCAGCCCACACGACTGATGTATCAGGAGGTCTGGAACTGGGTCCAGAGTCCAAGGCTGCTCGATAAGATGATGATGAAGGAATGGAAACCATATTTGTCAAGGCCAGTATGGAGCAATGAGGATCATTCTGCAACCCAATACGGTAGCTTTCTGTATCAGCTTGGAAATTAGGGGAAAAGGAGGGAATGCGTACAGAAGTCCCTGAGACCAATCGTGGACTAGACCGTCTCTGGGGGAATGTTCTGGATGTAGTAGGAGAGAGAAGAAGTGGCTGCACTTGCTGTTGAAGGGGGTGACAAAGAGGTCGCAGCAAGGTTGTCCCCATTTGCGGAAGATTTGGTCTGCTACTACTTGATTCAGAGACCACTCATGAGGCATGAGAATAGCTCTGCTCAGCCTGTCTGCTATGACGTTGGATTTCCCAGGGATATGCGTTGCGGTCAGAAACCGTTGGGAAGAGATCACCCACTGCCAGAGTCTGAGTGCTTCTCGACATAGGGGAAGGACCTGGTTCCGCCCTGCTTGTTGATGTACCACACTACTGACATATTGTCCGTTTGAATTGCAATTGTCCCGGTAGGAAGAGAGTCCTGAAGAGCTTGCAATGCTAAAAGCACAGCCCTCATCTCCAAGACGTTTGTGCAGATGGTAGTCTTGAGGTTGCCAGGTACCCTGGACTGTTCTGCCCTAATAATGCCCCCCCCCACCCAATCAGGGAGGCATCCATGGTTACCGTAGCAACTGGAGGGGGTAGTACAAATGGTCTGCCTAGGGGCACTGATGAGGAGACCATCCACCATACAAGGTGCTTTTTGCATGTTTCTGTGATGATAATCATGTGAGACATGGGGAGCTGCTGGAAGGACCATTGGGTGAAAAGAAGCCATTGGAGGATCCTCATGTGAAAACGTGCCAGCGGGATGAGTATGATTGCTGCTGCCATGAGACCCAGGGTTTGGAGGACAAACCTGGCTTGAATTCTCTTGCATTGTAATAGGACCTGGACATGCCATTGAATGGCTAAAACCCTGTCTGGTGGAAGGCTGGCTGACCTGTCTTTTGTATTTAAGTTTGCGCCTATAAAGATGATAGACTGACAAGGCGACAAAGCTGATTTTTCAAAATTTATAGTGATGCCTAGTCTGGAGCACATCTAAATAGTATAGTCTCTGGCTTGCAGGAGGTGATGCCTGGTGGTAGCAGTGAGGAGCCAGTCATCTAGATACGGAAACATTTGGAATCCCTGCCATCTCAGGTGAGCGGTAACTACTGCCATACATTTGGTGAACACCCTGGGGGCTGTGGTGAGACCAAAGGGCAGAGCTCTGAACTGATAATGGCTGGCTCCCAGCTGGAAGCACAGGAATCTTCTGGAGCACCTGTCCATTTTGATGTGGTAGTATGCATCCTGAAGATCTATGGAGAACATCCAATTGTCCTGACCCAGGAAGAGTAAAATGGACTGTAGCATGACCATCCAAAACTTTGTTCTTTGTACAGATCTGTTTAGTCTGCTGAGATCCAAAATGGGTCTCCAGTCCCCTGTCTTTTTTGGTACCAGAAAGAACCTTGAATAAATTCCGGATCCTTGCTGGTCTGCTGGGACTTGCTGGGTGGCCCTTTTTCTTAGCAGTTTTGAAACTTCCTGAACTGCTTGATCCCTTAGATTGGGTGGAACATCTGGAAGGGACTTGTTTGACAATAAAAGAGTGTAAACAAAGGGAATTCTGTAGCCTCCGGATATAACGGACTGTACCCATTTGTCTTGTGTTATTTCTTGCCAGGGTCTTGGGTACAGCAATAATCTTCCCCCGACTGCCTCCAGAGGTGGGCAGCCGGGCAACCCTTCAGGGATGCTGGAAGTGCTTGTCAGAGAAGGATTCTCTTCTGCCCTGGTTTTGCAGACCCCCTCTGCCAAGAGGGCGGCGTCTGTTATTGTTCCCTCCTCTGCCCCTGGAGGGAAACTCACCACATGTGTCCGGCAAGGCTCCCTGTGATTTCCAGAACCACATCTTTCCACTCTTCTGAACCTTGGGATATGGTCTGGAAGGAGTGGAAAAACAGACTCCTATGGCAGAGAGAGTCTTGCCTTCCTGCTCACACCTGGTAAGGGTATCCTTCACCTGTGATCCAAAGAGAGAGGAACCATCAAAAGGGGTGTTGGTGAAAGACGCTCTGAAAGATTCCACAAAGTTACATAGCCATATCCAAGTGTGCCTTCTTAGGGCCACGCCTGTGCCTGCGGCTCTACTTGCCCCATCGGCTGCATATGAAATGTGCCTCATGGAGGAATTTACCACTGAGTTAAGAGTCACCAGCTGGGAGGCTGTTTTAGCCTGGGCCCCCTCGGTTAATGGATCTTGGAAGGTATCTCCAAGCTCTTTCAGGAGATCCCTCTGAAGGCGGGTAAAGTGGCACAGGTAATTCAGGGACCACATAGAAAGGGTCACTGAGGAGAACATCCGCTTCCCACATCTGTCCATTGTCCTGGACTCCTTGTTAGGGGGATGGACAGATGAAGAAGTTTCAGCCAACTCCTTCTTTGTGGCCACCGCTACCACCATGGCATCAACGGGGACACCTTTGGTCAAGAATTGTTTGTCCTGCGGTGCAGTAATGAATTTGGCAGGTCTTCTAGGGGTCGGTTCCACTGTGTCTGGAGCCATCCATGCCTTCCGAGCCACCACAGACATCAGTGGGTCGAAAGGCGGAGACACCCAGGAGGTGGAAGATCAGGATCCAAATGCGTCCAGGAATACCGACTCATCCTCGGAAGGGCTTAGGGCAGTCCAGTTCCCCCTCTGCCTAAGCATCTCAAGGATGTCTGAGAAGGAGACATCTTCAGAGGGGGATCTTGGGGACCCTTCCGACTCCTCTAAGTCGATATCCGACGTGACAGACTCGTGGGAGTCAACATGCTTCCTCTTGCATTTCCTCTTGCAAGGTGGCTCCTCTGGATGGTCAGGGGAGGCCTGAGAAGAGGAGGATACACCCAAGGGGGTGTCCTGAAGAGCTGGATCCCCACGCTTGGGGTCTGGAAGAGGGGCAGAGGCTGACACAGACACCCTAGGGGGAGGAGCCGATGAGGTTGATCGTGGGACTGACTCTGGGGCCAGTACACTCCTCATCACCTTGAAGGCGTCCCTGCCCAGATGCAGAGATGGCTCTGGTTCTGAAGAAACCAGAACCCCTCTCCGTACCGAGGGGGACGGCTCTGAGGCAGATGTGGGAGCCGAGCTCACCTGAGCCGAAGTGCCAAGGGGGAGAGCATGGTCGGACAAGGGTCTGATGCCACTCACCCCCTCGGAGCCGACAAGGGAGTCTCAGTGCCCAGATTCCTCCAGGGACGGTACCATGGAAGGGATCGGAGCCAACGACAGAACCGAAGGAGAAGGCATCAGAGCCCAAGGTTCCACTACTCGAACCCCAATGAACTCCGGCTCCAAACTCATAGGATGAGTCGGAGGAGGAATCTCTACAGCTGTGGACAGAGCCGATGCCTGATGAGGGGGGCTGGACAACATTTTGGCTAGGGCCTGTGATTTTAGAAGCCTACTGACCACTCTTTCCAAGTCATGGTCCGAAAGTCTTGAGGACCGAAAGAGTGGGATGAGTGATGACTAAGCTCCGACTGGAGCAGAGGCAACTTCGGAGCCAAACGTATCGACTCCAGAGAAGGAGACCTGGACCTTTTTCAACTCTCAGATGGCTCCAAAGAACATGTCAGAGCCGACTGGGAGGGAGGAACATCGGTTCCATTCGGAGCCGAGATGGATGGTATGGCTTCACCCAACGATGGCTCCAAACTGGGAGCTGAAGGTTTAGGTGGCCTAGAAGATTTCAAGGGCTGAGCCTTAGCCGGTGAATCTTGGGGTTTAAGTAGACCCCTCAAGAACAATTTGTTTTTGCGCTCCTGCAGGACTCTTGGACTGAACGCATGGCAAATCGAGCAGGAGTCCTGCAGGTGCACGGCACCCAGACAATAAACACAAGAAGTGTGACCATCTGTCAGAGACATCTTCTGACAGCATGAGTCACATTTCTTGAATCCGGACGGCTTAGGATCCTTGGACATCCTGAAAGAAGAATAACCAAGGAAGAAACACACTCACCAAAGGGTTAAGGTAAGAAACACAATAAAATTACACTACAGTTACCAGAACCACTACACTACAAAAACTGTAATGAACTTTAGCTAAACTAACTAACTAACTTTTTTTTTTAAAGACATAGGGAGAAAAAAAGGTTATCCTCTAACTAAAACGGAAACCTTTTAGAGGTAAGGTTATCCTCTAACTTAAACGGAAAACCTTAGGAGAAAAGAGAAAAGAGAAGGGGGAGGGGAAACTCTCTAAATAAAAATGAGTTTCTGAGGGGAAAAGACAAGGATTCAGACACGAACACACTATAACTACCTAAGATATATCTAACGAGAATTTCTATGCTAAAATTAACTTGTCTTTATGACAGAAAAGGCACAATATAAAAGTTTTATATGACCTGAGCCAGTAGAGCAACCTCGCAGCAGAAGTGGCAAATGAGATCTGGGTTTCTAGCGCCAGGCATCATGGGATATGGGGAGGCCTCGAGCCAGTATGTAGCTCTCGAGCTTTAGAAGATGGCTGAGTTGGAGCCAAAGATCGGCTCCGAACCCAACCAGCAAGAATGAAGGCGAGATAGACAACTTAACATCATTTTTTCTGTTAGAGTTAGATAGAAATATAGCCAGATTAGCCTAGCTGTTTTCTATATTTATGTCAGACTATCCTACAATATTGTTTTAAAAGTTTCCTGTGCTCTCTAAACTCTTGATTGGAACTGTGTTGAATTGATGAAATTTGTCTTGTGCTTTTATTATTTATTATTAAATATTTTAAACCTTTCAACTGTGGCTGTTTTGTGTAGAGATAATTCAAGCTCTAGTGTACCTGCATGTATTTGGTGATACTGTCCAAGGCACTCCAATAGTCTTGCTGTTTGGCACACTTACTATTTGGATAACAGTAATATCACATAGTGAAATTGATCACCCTTTGGAAAGGGCCTTATTAGCAGCTGATAAGATTAGTTGGTGGCAGTGATTACTACCTTATAGTCTGGGCAGAAAGGGAGCACTGCTGGAGAACCTGTGCCAGCCTTCCCCAGGAGTATCTGTGTGTTTGTATATAAATCAGATCTTAAAGTGTGTGTGTCAGCTACTTGGGTGGGGACACAAAGCCCTGGTTGGTCAGAAAGGGTGCTGAAGGTTTTGGCTTGACTACTAGGTACTAAGATCTGAACCCTATAGCTGTGCCAGTGGGGCATCTTATTGGGGATCTGGAGAGAAAGGGAGAATCGAGCCCTAGACTTACTGTGATCTCTGTGTGTTCTTAAGGGAAATTGTACTTTACTGTGTGTTTACTTGTTATCCCCCCAATGTGCATGTCCCTCACTGGTGTTAGTGGAGAGGATTGAGGCTCCTTGATTACTGGCCCAGTGCATGGGTGTCACACCCCCTTTTGTCCAGACTATAAGGTAGTTAGCACTGCCACCAGCCAACTCCTTATCAGCTACTTTAAGGCCCTTAACAAAGGGTGTGCAGTCTTACTGCGTGATATTAATATTAATAGAAATGGTAGTTTGACCAAGAGCAAGACTAATAGGAGTGGCACACACAGTGTCACCAAATAAATATGCAAGTACTCCCAAAACTTACATATCTCTAGACATATCAGCCACAATGAAAGGTTTAAATATATTTAATAATAAATAATAAAAGAACAAGAAAACACTCAGTATATATTCACAGTGACATCAGAGTTAAAAATCACAGGAAATATTTAAAACAACATTTCAGGACAGTCTGAAATAAATAAAGAAAATATCTAAACTAAGCTTTGCTATATTCCTGACTGTATCTAAGAGAATTACTATACCCTAGAAACTTAATTACTGAGCAAGGCAGATGCATGGTGAATGGTTCTTGATGTTGTCATGTCCAAGACAGAATACAGAATGCCATGTCTCACTAAGAGACTTCTCAAATTAATATCTCAAATATTACTTCTGGGATAGCTTGCAGTAAGATATTTCTTGTCATCTGTCTCTATCCCAGGTGAACCCCAACTGCTGGAAGAAAGCAATACAGAAAGCTTCTCAGCACAGACATTATATCTCCAGCTCAGCCTATAAAGTAACTTAATTTCAGCTATTTTTCTGAAGTTAACCTCCTATATTCTAGTCTCCACTATTAAAGTATATACATTTAAGCAGTTATAATAGTGCATGCACATTTCTGTTCTCTTCCAGCAGGGCACACTGTGGTTACATTTTCAGCACAAGCACTTTATAAAATACCTTTCTAACACACATATCTGTACAGACCAGTTTGATATACACATAACATACATTTCTAATGCAGTTGTAACATAAGCATCCTATATAAATCATGTTGATATTCACAAATGACATATAATTATTTACAAAATTCCAGATAGCTGTGCTAGCAATATCCCCTTTCATGATACCCCCTCCACTGAGGACATTGCTAACATATTACTGGACACATTCAACTCACATTTCACTCATCCACCTCCCCTTATTATCCACACATCAGTGGTATGCCTGCACCCCCCACCACTTCCAAATAAGTCCTAAGTGATGTCTTCAAGGCTAAGAACACTAGCTCCATGGGCCTGGATAATGTGCCAGGCTGTTTTCTTGTTAGCACCAAACATTGCCTGGCAGACTCATTATTAAGTCTATTCAGTCTCAACCCCCTCCCCTGGATTCATGTCAGAGGGAATTAGAAATGCTGTAATCATTCCACTTCACACAAGGGCACCCATCACTGATCCAGGCAACCATAAACCCATAATTCTCACCAGCATTATCTGTGAGGTAATGGAGCACTTCATTTTTGAACTTATTAAAAAGGGCGTAGGTGGTCTTCAAACTTGGACCCAAACCAGTTTGGGTTTGTTAAAGGCAAATCCTGCCTCATAAACTTAGTGAACTTTTTTGATCAGATCAATGAAGCATTAGACTCAGGCAAATCTGTTTACACTGCATATCTGAACTTGGCCAACAGCTTTGATAAGCTAATTTAATTAAACGTAAAGCCATTTGTTACCCAGTGGACTAGCAAACTGTCTCTCAGACAGAACCCAGTGTATTAGTGTTGGAGGCATGCTCTCATCTAAAAGAGTAGTTATCAGCGATGTGTCCCTGTAATTGGACCTGGACCTACTCCTCTTTGGTATCTGCTTCTCTGACATTAAGGTTGATACCAAGGACCTGTGCTTGATGAGGTTTGCTGATGGTTGTAAACTCAGGGCTGTCATAAATACATCTACTGACCTCTAGATTCACTGTGAGGGTCTAAAACACACTAACAAATGCATAGTCCATGGGATAAAATTAAAGACCAAGAAATGCAGCATTGTGTCCTTTGGCAAATATTGGTACCCTGCTCCTATCATATAGTTGATACCCTCATCGATATTGACTCAGCCATTAGGTACTTGAGTATTTTTGTAGGCAATGAACTGCCCTTTGACCAACATGTGACCACTGTTGTTAGGAAATCCTTTCATATAGCCAGATTAATCACCAAGGGTACAGCTTTTAGATCCCTTATCGGGCCAATGATTGAGTATAATGTTCCGTTTGATATGTACTTATCTATGCACATGAGTGAACCAGCTTGAGAGACTGTGGTGTTTCCTTCCTAAAACAGTCAAGAAAATGTCCTCCTTAAGCTACCTTGACTGCATTAAAGCTACCTCACTCCTTTATATTTCCTAGTGATTCTTGACATAGGACCCCTGCCTTATCTACAGAGCTTCAAAAGATCCAGTTCTATGCAAGCTCTTACACCTCTGCAAATCTAATAAAACCTAAAACACCCACTCAAGAGATCTAAACTTTGACAGTAACACAAATAGGACCTGCTGGCATGATAGATATCTATCGCACAGAATGCCTCTTTTATAGAACAGAGCCCCCCTTGAATGTAAAGCATACTAGCTCAGTTCCCTGATCTTTTTCAAGCATAACCTGGATGACTGGATGGATAATTATAAGTACACCCTCTGGTCTGGCCCCATAAGCCCTTATGGAAATGTGGTCGAACCTAGATACAAGTACTTCATTTCCACGTCGTGGTATAATTTCAGCATGGGATTATGGGATTATATGGCTGGGCTTCAAATAATCCACTGGATCAACAGCCTAGTATTAACCTATGAATCCACGATCCTATGAATGCATTTCAGAAGTCTTCATTCTTTCTAGAAGGAGTGGATTAAATTACTAATGTCTTAAGTTGTTTTTTTTTTTTTTATATATATTACTAATGTAAACCTGCTATTTTGCATTTGTTCATCAACACAGAGAATCATTCCTGTTAATAACATACGGTATTTGTTATACTTTAACATGCCGAATTGGTTTATTTTCACCATTATTTTATAGAGTGCTAGTCAATGCTTGCTACAACCTGTAGCTTACTTTCCCTGGTTTCCATTGTCTGCCCAACTGGACTAACCCAATCAATACAGCAAGCAACTAAATAAGCTCCTTTTTAACTGCATTTTCTGTGTGGTGATATGCCCTGTAACAGTTTGAGCTAGTGTCCCGCTGTTTTGCATCCATTTAGTTTTCAGACATTATTCACTGTGGGAAATTACATCCTAGGAAATCTACAGAACCTTCTTAATAGCAATTGGGGCATCTGTTGTTTCAATAATTAGCTCTCATATCCTGCTGCTTTGCCTATTTACTGATATCAGTAATTGTGCATGTGTGAGGGTCTTAAGCTTTAGGCATCTGCATTCTTTCTCTTAAAAGAGATTTTACAGTCCCTAACCCATACCTTGATAAATGTATTGCTACTTTAAAAGAATTACAAGAAAAAATATTTTCTGACTTTTCTCTAAATGTCACAGAGATCTTTGACACTACATATAAGTCATTTTAAAATCTAAAGTAGTGTAAACAAACATTTAAAGATTAAAGCCTAGCATTTCAATATTGTGATGCTGCTTATGTAAATTTGTCAAAAGAGGTGATAGCCTTTGAACAACTGACTGATCTAATTGTTCTGTTTTGCTATGAAGGGCATGGCCACAATTGAAGCAGCTGTGAATCAGTTTAAGTTATCTTCCTCTCTGCAGTTAAGATTACAGAAAACAGTTGCACACATCTGTCTTTTTTATAGCAGCTGCTGTGATCCTGACATCAGCAGGACTAATTGCCCATATAAGATTTTGTATTTAGTTATTTATTATTTATTTGACATTTGTTTACTGGGAAGGTCCAACTAGGTCAGGAAAAAAAAAAAACATTTTCATCGGAGGCCCGGGGAGAAAAAACACCAGTTACATATAGACATGCACAATCTTTATATAGATAACATAAAAATTACATGAGTTAAAAGTGTATACAGACATGAAAAATAAAGTTTTATACAGATAGCAACAAATTACCTGAGCTACAGATAAGCAGGTACATTGATTTGAGGCAGTATCTGACTATACATTTCTCTGTGTCTGTGGCATATCATGCAGGTGACAGCAAATTCCTCTGCACATTTTGTGACAAGTTAATTTTTAAAAAAAAAAAATGGGTGGTCTTTCCCTTCCTTTGATTCTAAGGCAAGGAAATTAAAGTTTTATAAAGTACAAGCAGGTTTCTGGTTCCTACACAATACTGGAACCATATTTATTTATTTATTTATTTATTTATTTAAATTTGTTGACCGGGAGTGTCCGACTGGACGTGGGTCCATTTTCAGCGGAGGCCCGGGGAGAAAAGCTCCACAGTAAAATAAACAGACAGTAGTTACATTGGATTACATAGCGATTAACAATTTAACATAGAAATTACTTACAACATATTTACAGATGAAGAACATAGTACATCGACAACTAGAATCTTTATCTGTGAAGTACATAACAGGCATTAACAAATGTAACAATGAGAAGTTCCTGCTGTATAATAAGTACTAGGCTTATGAGCATCTGAGCTTGCTATCATCAAGGTAGTTAGTGGAGGTGAAAGAAAGGTAGTAGTTGGATGGGGTGGATGATATTAGAGTGGGAGTTGCAAGGGCATAGCCAGCATGTTTTTAGGTGCGCTTTTAATAAAGTTTTGAAGTTGGTGTATGATGGTACGGAGGTAATTGTGGGTGGGAGTGAGTTCCATAATTTGGCTATGGCGCAAGAGAATAGTGCTTCACCAGCAGAGTTATTGGCTTTAGTGATCTGCAAGTGATTTTTGTTGCTGGATCTTAGTGGTCTGGTGGTGCGATAGGGTTGGAGTAGATTCTGGAGGGATGAGACATTTAGTGGATGGTTTACTAGTTTGTGGGCGAGTGAGAGTTGATACCACTGAAGGAGGTGAGGGAGTTCAAGCCAGCCCAGTTCAGCAAGTGAGAGACAGTGGTGACTATGGTAGGATGCCGCTGTGGCGAATTTGGCGATTTTGTTGTAGCAGGTCTCTAGCTTGTTTAGATCACATTGCCTTAGGTTGGTATATACTGGAGAGGCATAAAGTAGGGTGGAGATAAGGTGTGAATTTGCTATTGAAATCTTTGCTGCTTTGGTGAGAAATTGTTTATTTCTGTATAATGCTCCTAGTTTTTTGTGGACTTTTTTTATGGTCATGGATATGTGAATGTCAAATTTTAGTTTATTGTCTATTTCCACTCCTAGCAATTTGGTGTGTTCAGTTGGGTATATAGTGGTGTTGTCTTTTGCTGTGATGTTAAAGTGAGAGTTGTTTTGAGTATGTTTGGTGGGTTGGAAGATGAGTAGTTTAGTTTTGTTTGGGTTGAGTATTAATTGGGCATCGGATAACCATGTTTCAACAGAGGAAAAGGCTTCCTGTGTGACTTTTTACAGTTTGGGTAGGGACTGGGCTGAGCAGATGATGGTTGAGTCATCTGCGTATTGGATGAGTGTGCCATGTTTGGTGGCAGAGGCTAGATTACTGGTGTAAACAGAGAAAAGTAGGGGTCCAAGGATGGATCCTTGGGGAACCCCTATGGAGACAGGTAGTTGGGGAGATATGTCATTCTGCCATACAACGGATTGTTGGCGGTCAGACAGGTAACTCTGAAACCAGTTGGTGACTGATTGTGAGAAGGATAGGTTATTGAGGACAGAGATAAGTTGTTTGTGTGGGACCATGTCAAAATGCTTTAGATAGGTCTAGGAAAGTAGCAGAGGAGAGATAGCCATTGTTTTTATGCTGAAGGATAGTGTTAGTAAAGGAGAGTAAGGCAGTGGTGGTGCTATGGTTTGGTTGGAAACCATGCTGAGTACTGGAAAGGAGGTTGTTAGTAAGGAGGTAGTCTGAGACCTGAGAGTGTATGCATCTCTCTAGTATTTTGGAGAGTGGAGAGAGAATAGCTATGGGGCGGTAATTGGTTAGTTCTGCAGTTCTGCATATTGTAAGGAGAAAAGCAAGCTAAGAGTTGAGGTAAACTGTAGGAGAAGGTGACGATTTCCTTTAATAGGTGTTACTTGGGCTGATATGGTTATGTTGTTTTTCATACTGCAGCTAGAATTAGTCTTTGATGTCAATCTTTCTCCTCCAGCTCACTGACCTGTCTCAACAAAACACTGCGTTCAATTAAAAAATGCTATAGCAAAACACCAGAAAAAACATACATGTTTACAGAAAATGCAGTGTGGAAAAAAACACAAAATCAAATACTGACAGAAAATAAGAAAAGTAAGATGAAAACATTTTCTTTCTTTGTGGCACTAATGGTTTGATTAAAGAGAAAGATAACTAATTTGTAATAAGAACAAAAATAAACTAAGTACAGTTTTATTATTCATTTCCACATGAAAAATAAGCTTGAAAGCTTTGCTTTGTTCCTATTCCAGGTTACAGTATTTATCTGGAGTACAATGCTGGCAATCTCTGAGTGATGATCCATTGTTTAACAGCCATTATTTTCTTAATGGCTATGTAGCTGGAATAAGTGACCTAACCTAATTACCTACCATTGTGATGTTAATAGATGACAAGACAAATGCAGGAAAGAAAGGCAAAGAGAAATAAGTTCAGCTATAAAACAAATGGACTAATTATTAAATACTTTTTCTACATGTGGTGAGGTTAATGTTGGGTAACAGCAGGAAAATCATTTTTTTAGAAAAAACAACTTGACATCTGGGTGGAGTTCTCCCTTAACAAACATTCAAGTCTTTTGACTGTTTTAACAGACTGTGCATTTATTACATCTGGTAATTACTACAAACTGCTTTCCTTAATGGTTTAGGTGAAGACAAAATGTATTTTTAAGAATTTGTTCAAACTCATTCTCACATTGCACATGTGGTACTAGTGTATGTAATCAGTCATTAGTGAATATGGATGTTGTAGTATATTTTAAATAAAAAATATTAATCTGGTGCAATGTTAAGATGCTGGTTTGGTACCAGTTGTAGTTAAAGTAATGTGTATGTTTTTTTTCTCTTTGTTTGCTGCTCTCTGCTAACTATTGGCTCTTGTTTTCTGGCCACCCAGATGGCCCATTTGTTCTCATTGGCCATCACAAGTGAGGGTTATGTTGATTAGAGGAAGATCCTCATATGGTAGATGGACAGATTAAGCCCTGTACTCTGATGCTGGCTCTGGGCTCATTCTCAGGGCTACTGACTGGAGAGGCAAGTTTCCCCACCTCTGTGGTGACATGCCTATCTGGGAGTCTTAGCCTCATGAAGCATGCAATGGAGCATTATAAGGCCATGTTCTGCCTCTGCAGTAGCATATGACTTCCTACTGCAGCTCCATCTCTTCTTGACCTGACTTGTACTCTGCTGTACTTTCCAGTATACACCAGCAGGATGGCAGCCACACTCCTCCCAGCACCTATCACCATCTCTGGCCCTAGAGACAGGCAACCAGTTCATATGTTGGTACTAGGCTATCAGCCCTAGGGCCTATACAAGCCTAGCCATAACAATTCACTGGCTATTTCTTCCCACAATATTTACTTCCCTGGACCCCTGTCTAACAGGGCAATTGATGTGATCCCCGGGGTGAATTTCCTATCTCCTATCCAATTGTCAAGGTTCTTTTTGAAGAGGGCCAAAGATGCGCTCTGCTTGACATGTATGGGCAGTCTATTCCAGAGTCTGGGGAGTCTCTGGGTCAGGAACCTATCCGTCCAGCATGTTTTGTTCATTGTGATGACAAGGTTTAGATCCCTGGAGCATGTGGCTCTGAGGGATTGGGATTTCTTTAAGTGTAGCATGTCCAACAGCTGTGGGTTTGACATGGCCTTGTATGTTAAGCAGAGATCGCCTCTGAGTAGACGATATGTGACAGAGTATAGCTGGAGTTTTTTTAGACGGTCAACATAGGGCATCTGCTTTAGGCCTGTGATTCTTTTAGTGTGGTATTTCTGCGGCCTTTCCAGTTGTTGCAGATGTCTTGAAAGGTGCATACCAAATGGGGCATTGTATTCTATAATGGGTCTAATGAGGGATGAGTACAGTGGGACAATGACCTCCTTTTTTCTGGATGGAAAGCCCTTAGTAAAGCCTTAGTGATTCTAATCCCTTTACTCTGCTGAACTCCTCCAGTGTCAGGGCTGCCAATTGAACCTTGATCACCTGATTCAGACACGTGGCTCCTTTCCATTACATCAAAGAGCAGAGTAGGGAATATATTCAGTGTTAATTGAGCTTGACAGTATACTTTTTGACTAAAACATGACAGCAGTGATGAATAAACTAATTAGTGCAGCCAGGCATACATCTCATAAGCCGTGATGTCCATTTAATTTTGGAGGGGGTCAACATTTTTCCAATTGAAGAACACTAAGGTTTCCATGTTTACGAATATGAATAAATAAATAAATAATACATCTGAACTGGTACAGGAGGTAACTCCATCAGAAACAAAAAGTTGCTATATTACTGTTTTACTTTTACTTATTTATTTGTTAACTAGGTGCGCTGGTCCATGGGCCTTTTACAACCACAACATGGACCACAAGGCACAAACAGTACATAGCTTACATAACAGTAAAGTCAACACACTGGCATACCTCTCACCTGTCCAGATTTCCACAGAATGACAACATTGTGCCTCATATTTTTGGTATTTTCCTTACAAAAGTTGTGGTTTTCTGGCAAATCACTGAGGACTGACGTCACTAAATAATTATGCATATTTGAGTTTTAAACTTCATATCTTTCAGAAAATGCATGCTAACACAAATCCTGTTATTCTAACAACTTTCTAAGTTAAGAAGAACAATATTTAAAATCTGCCCCTATTTTTGGGACTTTGCCCCCCTCCTCCCCCACTATTTTAGGCTTTGTCCATATTTCTTGCTATAAGAGGTTGAAAAGTATGACACACTGACAAAATGACACATCAGAAAATAGCACCGATGAAATAACATTGTCAGAAAGGCTCACTACCAGGATGAAACCATTTGCAAGCTGACTAATAAACTAACCCAAGCACATAAACTGGAAAAAAACATGAGAGATTATAGAGACAATAGTCCAGAAAAAAAACATGACCTAACAAAACTCATTTTGAGTAAAAACAGGGGCAAAGTGAAATATTGGTATGATGGCTTATTGGGTCATGACACTTCTTGAAAAATTTGATATCATAGGAAATTAGCACATGTGAAAAATGAAACAAGTAAAAGTCAGTGAGGGAGGTATTATTTATGGATATATACCCAGGATAGCCTGAGTGGTCTAATGAAAACACAAGAGGGTATACACTACAACACCTACATCCCAGTATTAAGTCATTGGATGCACTGGATTACAGGTTTTCATAATTATTATTATTATTGTTTTCTGTACATTTATAGATGAACACAGTTTTTTGAAAAAAAAAAAATAAGCTGCTTTAGTTAATTAGTGTGATTGTGTGTGTTTGTGTGTGTGTGTGTGTGCTCACCCACCCATGCACGTGTGGGTATGTGTGTGTATGGGGTATATTTGTGATGTTCCGAGTACTGCTAGAGTGTTATTCTTATTGCTATCTTAACAATAGCACCACATTTCCCCTCTAGTTGTATTTGTTTCTTTTCTGTTGTGTTCCTGCGAGCCCTTGTATTACCTTCATGCTGTTGTTTTCATTCTTTTCTGAGTACATTATTGCACTCAGCAATGTTAATAGATATGGATGTTAAAAACTGTGTGCAAAGCTGCACTCACTGCCTTGAAATGAAAAACAGTAGGCAGAATGTTTACAATAAGTTTTTTGCTCATGGAATGTATAAGAATATCTTTACTAAATTAAAAGGGCAGTTTTAATTTAAAATAGAAAATTATCCTATTTTTACTTTCATATAGCCTACAAGACTCAGTGCTTCTAACAGCTGTGTTATCTTTCTGCGCACTTTGATGGCATAACTAGTACAAAGGAAGCACTCCACTGTTTACTGTGGTTCCTCCCTTTGTTTCAGCAATTTCAACAGCATGGTGAATGGCTTTTCTTTTTAAGGATTACTTATTATAACTGAGAAATGACTTCACCCAGCTACCTTTTTACCTGATGGCTTGCATTTAAGGACCTCAGAAAACATTTTTAAAGTAAGGGTTCATTTAATATACTCTAGTTTTGTGACACGGACTAGAATTAGAAGTGATACCACTTTACCCTGTCTTGTTTCACTGCTTTCTTGCAGTTATACAATATACACAAAAAGTGTTGTTGTGTTGTTTTCGGTCTAGTTTCCCATTACATTTTTTTTTTAATGTAAAGTTTTCAGATGTTACATATCAGTTAGGCATGAACAACAAATCTTTTCAAATTTGCATACTTAGAAACTCAAAAGATACCCTGTACAACAATGCCATACCTGCTGTCCAACTGTATTACTAACATGTTTATTTTAACACTAAAGTGGAGATTCAGAAACATGCTCACCATGATGGTGAGTTAGCCTCCCACAAGTTCTTATTTGGGCAAGATGTGGCTAGTAACTCATTATTAATTAACATTTATTAATCATGCCTGCAGACAGAGCAGGGTCTGTGGTGAGGGAGACAGAATCGTAGTACTGGCTGTGGAATCAGATGGGAAAACTTGCCGAACTTAGATGATATATGCACTTCTTTGAGTACACATGTGCTAAGAAGTGATGAGACAAGAAAAGTGGCTAAGCAACTGAAATCTCTCATTTTTTTTACCAGAGTAAAGGGTAGAAATGGGAGTATAGGACAGTAGAAAAAATGGGGGCAGCAAGCAGAGGATCACACAACAGATAAAGAAAAACTGGAGGGAGATGAGACAGGGTATTTTTATGGGTACTGCTGCCTACCCATTTTTTTCCTCAGGATGGAAAGCTGGGGAAGATATAATGGAAGGTGAAGATACTGTAAGAAGTTGAGAGTAGGTAGCAGGACAAACACACAAACATATAACTGAGACAAGACTGACAGGGGGAACTTATAAGACACTGAAGGAGGAGGAGGACAGTGGACTTAGGGAAATCAGATGAACAAAAGAAAGACACTAGTGATGGAGAGAACTGGATAACAAACAGGTGAGGGCAAGGATATAAAAGGGAGGACTATACCAAGATAGGGTATGTGGGGTGTGGTCTCTTATACCACTCTACCCCCATTACCAGTAAATATCAGGCAGCATCCTGTCCACCCTCCTCATTTGGTCCTGCCTGGGGTGTTGCTAGCAGGGCCAGGCAGTGATGTGATTCTACTAGTTGCAAAATAAGCTTCCAGGTAGCTAATGCAAGGATCTCACTTCTGGTCCAGCAACTCCTTAACTGCCTCAATCAGCTCCCCAACTGCCTCCACCAGTTCCTCAACCGCCTCCACCAGCTACCCAACTGCCTCCACCAGCTCCCCTCCTAACTCCAGCAACTCCCTGACTGCCTCCACCAGTTACCCCACTACCTTCACCAGATCCCTGTGGATGATAACATCTGGAATGACTGTGCCTCCAGCTGATGAAGCAGCATCAGGGGTAAAGGAAGTTGCCTCCCCAGTCTCCCCCAGTGAAGCCTCCAGGGAGGCAGCCCTAGCTGTTTGTTAGGTAGATACAGGGACAGGTTGGGCTCACTTTAGGAATGATAAACCAGGCCTAGCCACTGGCACTGCAGTGGCAGCCACTGTACAAAAGCAAAGTGATGGATGATAAATAACATAATAAACACAGCAACATAATTTAAAAAGAAAGGATAGTGACAAAGGAAGGGGGGAGAGAGACAGAGGCAGAAATTGATTTAATTCAATATAAGAACTGCATGGTAGCACTTTATGTCTAATTATGTAATACAAAATACTAGTACAGCTACAAAAATTGTTTAAAAAATGATGCGCAGCATAGCTGTCTGACATCTAAAGGGTGCTTTGCTATGATGTGGTATACTAACAATGTAGTCACAGTTAAACCTTTCGATGATGTACTGCCTCCTGTGTCTATTGCTCTCAGGTCTAGTTGTGGTACTCCACCTACAAAGTGCTGAGACACCATTCTGAGTCAGTATTACAACCTGCCTTTCTGTACCTATAATTTACTATAACACTGGCATATCTATATGAACTGGTGTGAACAGAGAGGGGATAAATCAACAAACAAGGAAGAGTAGTATTGATGGAACTGAATTCATTCTCCAGTCTTGTTGAGTACCTTCACAAGGTGGACCCTGTTTTTCACAAAATCTCACCAAGATGACACTGACATATAGACTGCATTTTATATAAAGAAAGAGAGATCTGATATGGTGCAATATTTATGCAAAGGAGAAAGATTAATCAATAAAAAAAGCAGCCCCAAAGATATTCAAACAGAAATATAGGCAAAGGCACCCAGATATGGAACATTTCACAATACAAAAAACAAGATCACAAAGAGAGATGTAGAATGAAGATTAATAAAGTAGAAGTAAAAAAAAATAGAAGTTGAAGATATGGAATACCTGCAAAGTGAAGGATTTAATGTAGAAAGTCTAACACAGGTTATATCACAGTATGATTGAACAATGAGTCCCCCCTTGTAAGGCGAAACAGGAGGAATAGGAGACATCTGATGAAGAAATGTAGACATGGGAAAGAGAAAGAGATTTAATATGGTGCAATATTTATGCAAAGGAGTAAGCAAAACTAATCAATTCAAAAAGAGCAGCACCAAAGATGTTTGAAGAGAAATACAGACAAAGGCAGCTGGATATAGAAAAGTAAAAAAAATAAGAAAACAAAGAGGAAAAGTAGAAAAGAGGATTAGTAATGGAGAAGTTAAAGAAATAAAAACTGAGGTTATGGATTACCTGCGAAGGGAAGAACTTAGTATAAAAAAATCAAACTTTGATAACATCACAGCAGGATAAAGCAATAGATCCCCAAACTAAGGAGAGAACTGTGGAGCAGAAAACATCTGATCAGTTGCCATATGAGGATACTTTGGAGCCTTCCCAAGGAAATCAGTACAAAAATTCACTTGGAGTTATACAGCAAGGGAAGGAATAGGAAACTGTGGCAACCCTGACACACTCAGTGTTGTGGAGAGACAGGCCAGTGAGTTCCCATATGAAAGCTACAAATGACACAGGATGAAACTGGAGAGAATGTGGTACAGGAAGATGCTCTGGAACTTTCTATAGAATGCCCACAGGAAATAGAGAACACAGAATGCACCCTCAGTTTAGAAGAAAACGATCTAAGAGAAGAGTTGGTTGATTTAATAGAAATGGACAGATATATTAAGATCAATTAAAGAAACAGACTACAGAAAGTCAATAAAACCCAAAAGGTTAGAAGTTTGATAAAACAAATGAACATAGTAATTAGAATTGTTCATAGAGATTCATGTGATATAACAGAAGTAAATAGGATATATGACTATGTAACTAATAACAAATAAAGTCTTACCACAAAAACACAGGGCAGTAAGGAAAAGGAATGGGAGAAATCAAATGCCATCATCGAAGTACCGACTAGAGAAAACTATAAAGCAATTAAGGTAAGAGGCGTCACTGTTAGAAGAATATAGAAGAGGGTCAAATGCCATCATTGAAGTACCGACTAGAGAAAACTATAAAGCAATTAAGGTAAGAGGCGTCATTGTTAGAAGAGCACAGAAGAGGGAACAGCTCAACAAAAATACACAGAAAGACAGACGTGATAAAAGCAATGTACAGTATCAGAACAACTCTGGATCTATCGTGCGCTATCACAAATAATAAACTAAAAATATCATCACAGGCAGAAAAACTTAGAAGATATGCAAATAAATATAAAGGAAAAGTTCAAAATAAGCAATGTATTGATTACCCAAAAAGGTTTTATAGAGAACTGGGAAACAAGGCAAAAGGAATTGAAACACCACCAAAAAAAGAAGAAATAGAAACATTATAAATAAATAAATATCTGTGAAGATCCTGTGGAACATAACAAAGATACTAAATGGACAGAAGAAGTAAAAGAAAGAATAAGAAGTTCAAACGTACAGGATATGAAATGGGATGACGTAACAGCCAGATAGATTGAAACAAAGTTAAGAAATGTTCCTAAGTGGAAAACCCTAGGCCCAGATGCAGTACCTAATTTCTAGCTAAAAGCATTAACATCTTTACATGAAGATTTAGCCATGAGTAAGAACTACTTGTATGCGAACCCCAATCAGACACCAACCTGATTAACAACAAGAAAAACAGTACTCCAACTTAAGAGCAAACCTGCTAGCTACCCTAAAAACTATAAACCAATAACTTGCCTTCCAGTGACATATAAACTAAACACTGGAAATGATGCCAACAGAGTTTATAGTCACTTAGAAGAAAACTCAATCTTGGCAATAGAACAAAACGGTTACAAAAGAAAGTCATATGGATCAAAGGATCATTTTTTGTTAAATAAAGTTATAATGAAAAACTGTAAAAAGGGGAAAAAATTAAGTATGGCATGGAGAGACTACAGAAAAGCATTTGACAGTATTCCACATTCATGCAGTGCTTAAAATGTATAAGATACACCTTACACTGATCAATTACATTACAGCGACCATGAAACAGTGACAAACCACTTTGTAGGTGAGCCATGATAAAGGACAAATTATTATTCCAGGGAGAAAAATTCAAAGGGGATATTCCAGGGTCACTCTTTGTCATCTCTGCTCTTTTGCTTTGCCCTTAACCCATTAAACTGTCTACTTAACAGATTAGGTCATGCTATAATTTGGCTCCCAGAAAACAACAAAGTGTAAACAATTCTCATCTTTTTTCTGTAGATGATTTTAACAGATGAGGAACTGAAAGCACAACTACAAGTGGTCAAAATGTTTTCAGATGATATAAGAATGTCATTTGGTCTTGATAAATCTACAAAAGCAACCTTTAAAGCAGGAAAGTTGCAGCACCAAGAAAGCGTCAGTTTGGCATAGAAATGTGACATAAAAGAACTTGAGCAAGAGGGAGTGTATAAATATTTGGGAAATGATGAAGATCAACAATACAACATAAACAAATGTGTATAAAACTTAGTAAAGAATATTTTAGAACACCAAAATTAATACTGAAAACAGCAATGACATCTAGGAACAAAGTCCAAACTATAAAACAATTTGCTCCTCCTGTCCTAACTTACAGTTTTGGAGTGGCTGACTGGCATCAAATGGTGTTGGACAGGTTAGACAGGAAAACAAGAAGGATGCTTCATGCTTATCAAACGATTTATAAAAATCATTGCATACCAAGACTATACATTCCCCATTCTGAAGGAGGTATGGACCCCCACAAAATTGATTAAATGTAGAGATCTGAAATCATAGGACTGCATACATATCTGTTGAACTCAAAAGACCCAAACACAGTGAAAGTTTTGAAACATGAGGAGAATAAGTCTTAGATGACTTCCCTGCCTAGTTTAGCAGAAGCATATCAGCTTCAAGCGGGAATGGAAATCAAACCAGAAGTAGTTAAAAATCAGGCAGTAACTGAATTCACCAAAAAACAAAAAAAGAATATAAGGTGAAGGATCAGATGAGAAGGCAAGGAATGTGGAAATGCATAAATACAGTTGCGGGTATAAAAAACTCTTGGAACAATGTCATATCAATCAGGATCGAACACAGGAATGGTTAAGGAAAGGTGAATTTAAACCAAAAGAAAAAAGGTTAATATTGGCGGCCCAAGACAGTGGACTACGTACACATTGGTTTACAAAATCCATTGAACATGTGGGAGAAACAAACAAATGTAGGTTTTGTAAAACAGAATTGGAAACAGTTGCACATCTTGTTGTTGGTTGTGATATACTAATGGTCGAAGAACTATATACCGAAAGGCATAATAATGTGGCAAGACTGTTGCAGTGGGGATTGTGCAAGCATTATATTATTGAAGCAGCTGAAAAACACTGGAAACATAAGCCACAAAACATTATAGAAAATCATGAAGTTTATATCACATGGGATCATACATTACCAACAGCTCAAAAATAGATGTGAGAAAAACAGATAGAGCAGTCCAGGAAAAGAAGACAAAAGTAGCATTGATCACTGCAATTGCTACCCCCAGTGACTACAGTGTCATATATACAGAGAGACACAAAGTCATAAAATACTAAGATTTGCAGGTAAAAATGAGGGCAAAGTGGAAGAAGGATACCCAGACAGTTCCAATAGTAGTAGGGGCAATGGGTCTTATAAAAAAGAATTTACAGTTGTACTTAGATATGTTACTGATGCATATAACTCCATTCGAATTGCAAAAGGAGTCATTACTGGGCACATTACAGGTGCTGCAAAGAGCACTTCTAGGTAATATCAAAAACTGAAACAATACTAATTTCATGAACTTTAATCATACTTTGATTTAGGAATGGGGTCCATTCTCGACATGGTATTAGAAACCCAAAAATCTTGGAGAAATTGAAAAAATTGGACTGTTTGAACAAAGTGCCTGACTGTTTATCCATGTTCACAAAACCATATAAACCTCAGAAGAATACCTAGACATGTATAAAGAACCACACTTACCACAGTAGAGTTGACTTATACACAGGCAGCTGTCTCAGGGCTAATTCACTAATAAAAAGGAAAAGTTTCTTATGCAAGGCCATTCAAATAAAGAAAGTATAGACGTGTACCTCTACATCAGGAACGCCATTTTATCTTCCTCTGGTATAGCAGACTTTTCTCCTTGATAGCTTTCTCAGCTATAGAGAAAAATGTAATCATCTAGTTACCTGGTTTTAAGTTATTAATCAGAAAACAGAATATATATACAATGAGATATTTACAATGCATCTCAGGTGTCCTTACTCTAACCTCATCTTCCCGTTGGCTCAAGATCAGGATGGTGCCTCCGCAGTTTATTGTATGGTGCCTGCACTGCTCACCAGAGTGATGTATGTTGGTGGTATCACTAACAGCCCTGGCAAAATGGTGCCAGCCATCCACTTTATACTGGGGACCCTCATAGGAGTTCCCAGACAGGTGCTCCTGGTGGTCCCTATGCAGTAAATAATGGAAGATTTTAAATTCTTTACTAAGCCACCAGGGTGACCTATCAGACGCAATGCCTGTGGAAGCCATGACCATTCTCTAGGTCTCATTCCAGAGAATAATGTTTTGCCTTTTGTGGTCACACATATTTTCTGTTTCACCAATTAGTGTGAAACATAGGGCATCTCAGTGGCATGACTTCTGGTGGGGTGTGGAAAAGATAGCACCAAAAATACTGAGATACGAGAATGGCATAAAGGTGAGAGAAATGGCATAGCGTGTATGCACTATCTGCATAAAGTTAAACTTTGACATCATGATTGCCCTTTTATTGCCTCCATCAATGGACACTTTGCCTTGTTCCTTTGGTAATTTAAAGGACCACAATAGCCCTGCATGAGTTTCTACAGTAGCTGCAGAAGCTGTCGATATTGTTAGAATTAGCTCAACAAATTATTTAGTAAGTCCATATTCCAGAACCTAAATATTATAAAACCATCCAACCCTGACAAATGCCTTCTGTGAATCCAGACTGATAATCACTGACTTATGATTTTTAGTTTGTTCAATTTTTATCAACATGCTGAAATATTATGAAAAGTCTGCATTCCCTCCATGAATCCACACTGATAGTAGCAGACATAAACAAGTTATAGTCATGGTTTAATACTTAGCCAGCCTGTTTGAAGAGGCCAAATTTACATGCTTTACCTCTTTTAGTATAGCAGTCACCACTGCTTCTTTTCAAGGATGGGTAATATCCCTTGTCTCCAAAATAGAATAAAAAAATCTTCAACATACAAGTTAGTAATTTCTCTTAGTGAATGTTCCAGAACTATATTGGAATGCCGCCACTGCTTGGATGTTTACTCCTCAGTTGGCCTTGTAATACTGTCAGTAACTAATACTTTCTCTAGCATTTCTCAGGAATGACCCCCCCCCCCAGCATTAGGGGCATCCAGCACCATTGTTGCAGGTCTTTTTTGATTTGGCTTCAGATCAATCCTCAGCAATCTTTTTGAGCTTCACTCCCCTTGAGGGCATCTGTTTACCCCTCAACTTCTGTTTCAGTGACTCTATTGCAGCAAATGTCCTTGAATTCAATTACCCCAATGTTTACCCAGCTGTTAGAGTCAGTGGGCCTGATCCCAATGATCTTAGAGTAGATCACAGCCCTTATACCATGCGCCACTGTTTCAGCGTCAGGCTTGTCTCCCTCAGGACCAGGGCTGAGTTTTTTATCCTGAGTTTAGCTTTGGTTTTCAACCCACAATGACTGGATCTTCAACTGAAGAATTAAGGATTAATGAGGTGAACTTAGTGTAAACTTTTTCAACCTTACTGTTGATGTTGTCTTTGGTGACACCAGGCTTGGGTTACTATTGTCTCTGTTCTCAACGGTGGGGTTGTTGCAGATGCCAGTGTCATCTAGGGAGGTTTCCATGCATCAAGATATGCCTAGTGATCTATTTGATGACTCTTCTCTCTCTGCTATTGGATCAGCCTTGGCATCACTTTTTTCCTTGAAGATAGGGACCAGAAGGTGACTGCAGGATGACTTTCACTTGTCAGGCTTATGGTCTTCCACCTTTCTAGACTTCTTCCACCTGGGATATGTCAGGAAAGCTATAGGCAAGAAGAAGCACATTGTCTTCTATGTGCCTGTTGTTTGTCTAGTCAGCACACAACAGACAAGACTTCATGGGTTCTGTTCATGCAGCTTTAATATGCACAAACACATCAGGACTGAGGCTTAATACTTTAACTTAGGTAAACTTATAAACAAACTAGCTGTTACATTCATACATGTTCACTCTCTGGCTGCACTCACAAAATGGCACTGAGTAGAGCACGTGCTCGCTGTTTATATATGCACATTCAGTCCTTGAAATGCTTCTTAAAGACACAGCACACACACTCTGTTCTACAGTACAATTCCCTGTCTCTGAGAATGAAGAGACTCTAGAGACAGATTTCCCCTAACTTGCACCTGATAACACCAGATTTGGTGTGGCACTGGAGTCATCAGTATTAGGGCAAATGTGATCACAAGATACCTTCCTATGATTCTGAATGTATATTGGTGGAGGCATTCCACTCATTCAGGTGTACCTATTGTGTGGTTTACATGCAGATTATATGATTTAAGTTAGTATTAATATTTTCAAAAAACGTTAGATAGTGGACCCAATCCCCAAAAAGCATTTTGTCAAAATATTGCAACTTCTCAAGGGCATTTTTAGTTGGACACTGAATCTACTGATGGACTAATGGTGGCTGCCACCTTGTACTATCTAAGCCTCTGGCTAAAATAAGTCACCCTCCTAATAGGGGAATAGAAGATGTATAGATTGGGGACTGTGGTGTTCATATCCCCTACATTCACTATCAGGATATTTTATTACCATTTTATCAACATACTGAAATATTATGAAAAGTCTACCTTCCCTCTTAAGGAACTTAAGAGATGAAGTGCTTAAAACTCTGGAGGAGATGCTAAACACGGAAGCTAAAAGGAAGCATCATTCCCAATTTGTGACCTTAGCTTCCATCATCAGTCAGTCCATCTGTCTCATGCACATTATAGTAAATAGAGTTACTCAGGTGGCAAATGCTGGCCTTACCAGAGCCTGAGAGCACCCCAGCACTACCAGGTTATACCTCATACCATGCTTTTCGGCCCCAAAACTTGGACCGAACCACAAAAGGAGGGGGAGTATCGATATTCATCAAAGATACCCACACCTCCAGGTTGGTGGCAAAGCACGAAGCATCAGAGACTATCCATGTGCAACTAACAGTGGGTAAAACTGCCTTCCAGTTTATAGCCTGCTACAGACCACCCTCCCAAACCCAGGAACCCCACTCGGCCTTCCTGAGAACACTGGAAAATATGAAGGTCTCTCCAAACACCATTATATTGGGCGACTTCAACTACCCAAACATAGACTGGGAGCATTACTCTAGCTCCAACACCCTAGCCCAAAGGTTCCTTGAATTTATAAACTCAAATGCTATGGAACAACTTGTTACCACTCCCACAAGAGGGGAAAACATACTGGACCTGATCATCACCAACATGGGGACTCTATGCTCCAGACCAGAAGTGTATCCCTCACTGGTAAGATCAGACCATAAACTAATCTCACTGGATATTCACATCCCGACCCCACCCCCTGCCCAGAAAACCAAAGTGAAAAACTTCTCTAAAGCAAATTTCACACTCCTCAAAACTGAGGTGGAATCCTTCAAAGTCCCCGGGCCTGTGGAAAATACGGCCCAGACCGCAGAATCCTTTATAAACGCATTCTATGAACACCTTCAGGAATGCATGGATCATGCGATCCCAAATAAAACCAAGACCCAATCCTCCAAAGGCAGACGTCCTGTCTGGTGGACCCCAGCCATAAACAAACTATATAATAGAAGGAGGAAGCTACTAAATGATAGAGCAAAATCCCAAAAAGGGAAGGCATCACTGATCAGTATTAGCAAAAACTACGGGCACACATAATATTGTCTAAGGCCAGCTTCGAGAGAAAAATTGCACAGGACACTAAGGATAATCACAAGGCTTTCTTTAGTTATGTTAGGAACCTGGGTGGTAATTCCCAGATATGCTCAGAATTAGTCCAAATTGACAAAAAATACACCGAACCCACAGACATTGCCAACATCCTAGCTGACAGGTTCAGCGCAAACTTCTCCCCCCCCCTCCCCACCAAAAGGGCAAATATCTATCCCAGCACAGTGCTGCCCCCCTGACATCTCAGATGCTCAGGTAAGAGCCGCCCTCTCCAAAGCAAAAAACACAGCATCAATGGGACCAGACGGTGTCCCGGGCTGCGTCCTACATGAACTCCAAGAAGAGCTAAACCCAAACATAAAACTACTGTTCAATCTCAGCCTTACTACAGGATATGTGCCCAAAGAGTGGCGTACAGCAACAGTGGTCCCTCTCCATAAAGGTGGTGCCTCAACGGATCCTGGAAACTATCGCAACATAAGCCTGACTAGCTTGGTCTGCAAAGCTATGGAAAGGATCATCATGGACCTCATAAATAAAGATATTGGGGACCTACAGACACTGGATCCTACCCAGTTCGGCTTTGTTAAGGGCAGATCCTGCCTCTTAAACCTGGTTGATTTCTTTGAAACAGTCACCAAGGCCATTGACGAGGGGAAGGTGGTCCACACAGCCTACCTGGACCTCGCAAAAGCCTTCGATACAATACCCCACTCGGGCATTATAGATAAGCTCACCAGCTTAAATATAAACCCCTATGTCACTAGATGGATTGCAAATTGGCTCAAGGACAGAACCCACATGGTTAGAATTGCTGGAGCCATGTCAGACTCCAAACCAGTTACAAGTGGTGTCCCACAAGGCTCAGTCCTGGGACCTCTCTTGTTCGGTATATATTTCTCGGAGGTACAGGCCAACACGGAAGGACTGTGGCTGACCAAGTTCGCAGATGACTGCAAACTGGGCGCCATAATCGACTCTCCAGCCGACACAAGCATCCTCCAAAAGGGCCTCATAGAAACAGACAACTGGTGCCAGAGCCATGGCCTCAAGCTAAATGCCAAAAAGTGTATAGTCATCCCCTTTGGCAAAAACAAAGTGCCCACAAATTACCACATAGGTGGTAATCCATTAAGTACAGAAGAAGTAATTAGGGACCTGGGGACCCAAGTTGATAGCAATCTCTCATTTGACAACCACGTGGCCAAAGTGGTTAGAAAAACATTTTATATAGCCCACCTAATCATGAAGGGATTCACATCTAGATTAGGAGACGTCATCGTGCCTCTTTACTCATCCCTCATCAGGCCCATAATTGAGTACAATGCCCCTTTTGGGCTGTACCTTACCAGACACCTGCAGCAACTGGAAAGACCCCAAAAGTACCTCACCAAGAGGATCAAAGGGCTCAAACAGATGCCATATGCTGCCCGGTTAAAGAAACTCCAGCTCTACTCAGCGGCATACCGCCTGTTCAGAGGCGATCTGTGCCTGACGTATAAAGCCATGTCCAACCCGGAATTAATGGACATGCTGCACCTCAGAAAATCCAAATCCCATCGAGCTACGCTCGAGACTTGAACCTCAGCACTGAAATAAATAGGACATGCTGGAGGGACAGATTCATAACCCAGAGGCTCCCTTCACTCTGGAATAAAATCCCAGTCCAGGTTAGGCAGAGTCCCTCATTGACTCTCTTCAAGAGGAATCTTGATGAGTGGATGGGAGATCATAGGTTTACCCCGGGTATCACTTCTGTGTCACTGTTAGACAGAGGCACAGTATACTAACCTCGAAAAAGGGCATAGCAAAATAAATTTAAAATGGGTGGCGAAAGCCAAAAACATTCTGGCTAGGCTTATAAATGCCCTAGGGCAGATAGCCTAGTATGAACCTATGAACCTATGAACCTATGCCAGGCTCTGCCTTTCAGATTTTTAAGTGCTCCTTTAGTGGTTCCTCTCTGTTTGCTGAATATATAAAAGCCAAGCTTGAAAAACAAAAAGGTAAGGGCATCATTCTTAATAAAGTTGACATCAAGTTCCAGGTTATTCAGTGTCTACATTCTGGAATATAGCACAGCTCTTGCTAGCTTTGGTACCAGCACCTACAGCAAGAAAAATTCAGAGGTTCTGGGAAGTGTTGTAGAGGCTGTGGCAATTTTCAGAATGATTATTGTCTGAGATGGAGGTGGTGGTTCCCAGCAAGGAAATTAGGATCATGTGGCTCTTTGGGATGCCAGTTCTCCAGTCCCTGATGGATTGCCTGATTATTCCACTCTATAGGCAGTCAGGTGACATTTGTCTCTCCAACTTCCCATATGAGAGGCCATCACATGCAACAGGTGGGTAAGGTATGTGCTATCCAATGGCTATTTCAGTCTCTCTCTCTCTCTCTCTCTCTCTCTCTCTTCCTCCCTTTCATATCTACAGTCTTCCCTGCCAAAGATCCCACTCTGTCAAGTCTGTAGCATGGTCAATTATTGAAGACATTTTGCTAAAAATCTATCCAAAAGTTCTCACCTGTGTATTGTGTGCATTTATTCAGGGTATTTTTTTTTGTTTTAGGGCATCAGGCACAGTGTGGATCTTGACAGCTTAACTATTTGCACTGTCAAAAACACTTCTTTGTATGGTCACAGTACAGTCCCTTTCCTTTGTCTCTCAGAAGCTGGATGACTGTACTCTTCAGATCTCCATGATGTATGCCTTCACATCAAAATGGCCAAGGAATCTAGGAGGTCCCTTTGTTTCTGTCTTGGAAACAGTCACTGTAAATTCTGGACATTATCCTGTATTCTCATCACAGGCTTCTGAAAAATTAACTATCAAGGTGTTGCTTACTGTGATGGATCCGAAGTCTTCTTAAGACACTAAGGTCTTGCTGGCTGAATTCTGCTGAAATCAAAGTCTATTTATAACTGCATTTACAGTCTGTTGCCCACAGAAACTTTCAGAGTGTACACTGATGCAGCACCAAACTCTGAGCAGTAACTAATAACTTTTTTATAAACAAACCACACGTACTACTGTTGCAGCTTTAGTTACACTGTACTACTTTACTTCTCAAACAGCATGGATGATATGAGAGATACAATACAAACAAATATCTCTAACAATGTTATCTGCTATAGTCTCCTTATAGTAGTTTTACATCCTGTTTTTCTCCATGGTACTCTATTTTGGACTTTGTATGATAACATCTGTTTGCTGGTGTTTGCAGAAAAATATGTTTTCATCCTGTAGAGAAATAATGCTGATATTGTCTTTTAAGGAAACACCTTGTGGAAAAACACATGCAAATGCTGACTTGATCATTCAAACTTCCTTGGTTAACAGTGTCATATGACAGAAACATGTCATGTTGTCCATTCTTTAAAGAAGCTGCATACATCCTGTTTTTCACATTTTTGCTCTTACTGATAATGTGAAATGTATACATCCTGTTTTTTTTCACATTTTTTGCTCTTACTGACTATGTGAAATGCATACATTCTGTTTTAAGTCTGTAAGAGGTTAGCTTGTGGCTGACAGTGTGACATGCATACATTCTTGCTAATTTTGTAGGAAAACATGTCCATTAAGCAAATTCCTTATTTTTCAAGCCACAGTCATTTAGTATGGATGCTAATCACATATTGCTAAACTCTATTTCTACATTTAAGCAGACTTTATTTTATTCCTTATTTATTTTGCATACTTGTAACATAATTACTTTCAACCTTTTATTCACTGTTAAATATACTCTAACACTTTCAATGTGTTCACAAAATGCATGTCCATAGTTACAGAAGCACTTTGACTCCAAGGCATGAAGATCTTTTCTTATCTTGGATGAATGGCTACAGGCAGCCCTGTCACTATAGTTGCCTCCAGGGACTTGCTCCTAAAGCAGCTTTTGTCCTTGTATATTTTATTCCATTTATATCTCCAATATATGGAATATTATTTCAAGCCCACTTAGGGAAAAGCACAATAATCCAAGCTTTAATAGAAACCTTTTAGCATACTCTGTCTCCTAAATGCTAGATTGTGTCAATGATCTATCCCATCTGGCTGACTATTATCCTATCTAGACTTACTACATACTTATTCCTCACTCCTTACCATCATTCGTGACTAGTCTATTCTAACTACATCTTCCACTCTTTATCTGACCTCCAAGTACCCTTCCTCCATAAATGCCTCTACTACCATCCACCTTCTAGTGATCAAAGCACTTCTGCTTTAGATCCTACAACATTCCTACTACTTTGGAACCTTCAAATATTGAAAACTGCTTTTGACATTTATGGACTGATTTGTATTGTTATATTTTAACTTATTATAAGATGTGTTTATTATGTAAGATGTTTATTTTTGTATGTATTTCCCCTGACCCATATTTTGCTTAATTATCTTGCTGGCCCAGCTATGATTTACTTATAAATGTTTTTTGCTTATGGAGCTTTTCTCCCCTGTCCTCCACTGAAAAGGCATTTTGCATTGCCTAGTCAGACAATCCCAGTAAACAAATGCAGTAAATAATATCATCCTTTCAACCATGCAGAATCCCAGACAAAACTAATTCAGGCCATAATCTTCACAGACTGCACTCTGGGCACCATTTTGTGGACCAGACAAGTTTCTGATGATCAAGGAAACTAGTCTGCTCATATTTGGCAATAAATTGGTGCCAGCATGAGCATCTCTTTGCCTAAGTGCACTGAGTCAGATTGTTTCTACTATTTTCATGGTATGTGTTTTCATGTGGGTTCTGCAGTTGACCATTGAGGTTCAGTGGATCCAGCTGACAGACTTTCTAGACATTTCCATTCAGGTCTCAAAAGAGTGAAAAGAACATCATCTTTGGTGCATGAGTCAACCTTTATCTGGGCAGACTATGTCAAGCCCCATCTCTAGGAGCAGCAGTGATAATGGATATATGTGCACTGGGGTGTGGGGCATTTTACATAATAGATAATCCAAAGAACTTGGCTGCCCATTGAGACCAAATTGCACATCAACATTATGAAGATGAGAGCAGTCCTTTTTGGCTGTACAAGCCTTTTGAGATATCCTCCTCTTGGTACTGTTGGCATCAATTTTGGCAACATGGTGATGAATAAGCAAGAAGAAATTCTGTCACCTTTGTTAGCAAGTCATTAGAGTATAATAATGGACTCTTGTGTCTTTGGTCTCTTTCTTTAGATATCAATATTTCAGGTCAAGCCAGTCTTGTAGTGGACATGCTCAGGCAATGTCTTCAGATGCTTCACATATGGTGCCTCAGTTCAGTGACAAAACAGTATTTTGCTATGTGGGGGGCACTGCTGTGACCGATTTGCATCTCCATCCCACACCAAATGGCATGCTTTGATGGATGACATTTGTTCAGTAACTACTTAGGAAACATTGACTACCTTTGCAAAAAATATTATAAGATGGATAGTGCCTTCTGGGGGATCCCTAAGGCTGTTCTAATCCAGACGTGCTTTTCTCCATTCTTCTGAAGTCTCTCCTTATTCAGAGAGTCATTGAGAAAGCAAAGATAGGTAAAGACAAAGATATTCTAATAGACCCCTTCTGTCCTCAGCAAGAGCAGTTCACCTTGCTTTGACTTTAACAGTTGGATATTCTCTTGCTGAGGACAACCAAGATTTTGCTATGCCATTCTCTGACCAGATTGCCTTATCCAGATCTGAATTTCTTTAATCTAGCTGCAATATTTCTCCACTTCCAGTGATACTCAGGGACACTTTTTCCCTGACAAGGGTGGTGCAGATCCTAACTTCTGCTCATGGACCAGGCATCAAGAAAACAAATCATTCTAATTGGGCTGATTTACAACATGCACTACAGCCAGAAGCATTGCTCCCTTTCCAGTGAGTTGCACTTCCCTTTTGTCTTCCATTCAAGTCTCCTGCTCCCTTGTGGGACCTTTATTTTGTGTTAGAAAAACTAATTTTGCTT
This sequence comes from Protopterus annectens, assembly GCF_019279795.1. NCBI lineage: Eukaryota > Metazoa > Chordata > Ceratodontiformes > Protopteridae > Protopterus > Protopterus annectens. The sequence goes on along the minus strand of NC_056736.1, from coordinate 368,145,557 downwards.
CTATTTGAAGAATCCTCCTCTGCAGAATTAAAATGTGTCTATTGGAAATCATTGTTCTTAAGTAGGTATAGTTTCCTCATGAAGGGTGTCAGAGTTGCAGGCACTGAACATTGCTCTCCCTAAATGATTTTCCACAGGGACAGGGTTTCCTTGAGGGATAATGCATTATTTATGGCTAAAGCTGCCTAAAGTTGCCATGGAGCAAATCTAAGCCAAACCTTCTGTCTTCTTTTTTTTTTCTCTCCAGACTATGCCAATAAAGGGATATTATTTGCTACATTGCATGGATTTTTATAGATAAATATTGTTTTGTCCAAATAAAACTTGAGCTATTACAAAAAGAATACAGGGCATAAACACAGTGCCTATGTAGATCCCATAAAACCCTATCCCTATATTCTGTTTCCTACAGACTGCTGAGGGCAATTTATGCCTACCATACAAGGTGTCCATGGATTCCATCCTAATGGACCTTTTACATATCTGCAAAATGAACAGCATCAGAATTACTAGATCCAAAGATTTAAACTTTGCTTGTGATTTAAATAGGACATGGTAGAGGGGCAGGCATATATCTCAGAAAATTCCCATTCTCTGGAACAGGTTTCCCATCCATGTGAAGCAGTACCCTTCCCTAACACTATTCAAGCATAAAGTAGACCAGTGGATGGGAAGTGGAAATTCACAAATGGTCAGACACCTATGTCTCTGATAGACAGAGACAGCAGTTAAATCATGATCTAACTAACATTCATCCCTTAAAACAACCTCCAAGGCAAAATAGCCCACAGGATACATTTGGGTTGTATGTTTAGGCTTATAAAGACCCCAGTGGTCAGTGCCCTACTATATATCTATGCACCTGTGAACTTAATCAGCTGTAAATGCAATAAATGTTACATGATGTCCCTACAAGTGTCATCATCCTGCCCATGCATGCTCAATGCTCCCTGCAGGTGCTCATGTGGGTTCATGAAACTAAAGTTAGCATGACTATGGTCATAGCCACAATGCATAGAAACAGCAATTAAGAAACATTCATGAGTCAGACTTCTTTTTTTATACTCACCATCTACTTAATATAAAGCCTGGCAGTTGTAAGACAGAGCATAATCATGGTATAGCAGACTACTGGATCAAACCTTTTAATTCAACAATGCCTCACAGTCCCAGAAAACATGGCACTATGCACCCATCTAGTGGGTTGTTATTTCTCCAACACAATAGGAGGGCAGTTGGAAACATGGTGGTGAGTCTAAAAGGAGTATAGAGGTATTTAAGCAAGTACTGCACCTGAAAAAACCTGTTTCAGCACAGGTTTGTAGCATACCTGTGGATCTGAATTAGAGCAGACCAAATATTCGTGTCTATACTTGTGCTCAAATCTTTCTCCTGCATTATTCTATGGGCATCTGAAATTAACATTTTGTGACTTATTAATATTTTGTATATAATTTGGGATAAGCCCTTCAGCTGGAATCTTGTCTCTCCTGATGTACACCCACTAAACACCCCACTGTGGCCAATCTAGTCTAGGAATAGAGCCCAGTTTTGTCTTTTGAAAAAGTCTAATTAAAACGTCCTTCCATGGCTTAGCTGTTTCCTGTATGTCCAAACTGCTCTTCAGGTATGACCAATACCCCACAATTTCCCCTTTAAGGAGTCAATATCAGTAGTGAGGAAGGGAGTGCTCTAAGCTTCATTTTAAATCTGTAGATGTTTTAATCCACCACCACCTCCAGGTTAGGGACAATAGGACCAAAGGATTCACGCCAAAAAGATTCCATTTTTCAGTGCCCAACAACCAAAATACTATACGTAGTTTCTTCTTGTAGGAGTCAAATTTTTTCAGCAGTATAACCCTATACAAAGAGCAGATACCCAAGCAATGTGAGCTTTGATTGTAGTGCAAACACTTTTAACCTGTTGCTGCAGAAAAAGTGTAATCAAGCAGGTGTACTAACAAAATGGTGAGGCCAATGAGGGTCAGACTGTTTGCAGTGAAGAAGCAATTTAGCATTAAAGGTGCAAATCCATATGGAATTGTTGTCTACTGTCATTGTCAAATGAAGAGCCAAATATGATGCAGGTGTCAAGAATATGGTCTGCTGTTGTTGTATGAAGGTGTTGTCAGATTTCTGTTTGACAGGAAAGACATGCTTAACGTACATTCAGTCACATAATCATTGCCATTTGCCTGCTGTGCTAGCATTGTGAAAGGGAATTTATCTGTGGGGGAGGGCTTCATATAGTACCAGTACAACAGTTGAATATAACAATAACCGTTTTATTCAATATACTGAGAATCATTGTTGGGCTGTCTTGCAAAATTCCTCATCTGGTAACCTGAAATGCAGACAAAGTAGAACATATGTGCTGGATACACTGTTACCCTTCTTTTTTGTTTGGGGGAATGCAATGGTACTACTTGTGCAGTGGCTCTATTAGGTCAGTGTATCTGACGCAATAATATATATTTGCAGACATCTAAGCATCACATCAGAGGTAGTTAAGTGCAGAAAGAAAATGAAAGAAAATGCACCGAGCTAGCACACTGAGAACGTTTATTAATACACAAAACAGAAAACAGAAAATGGTGAGCGCTTTTACAACATAAAGTTGCTTCATCAGACAGCAGGCTTACACTCTATTTAAATAGTCAAATATCCATTATTCAATTAACTAATTAGGGTTAGCAAGCTGTACACAATCAAATTCAAGAGAAGCTTACCACAGTGAATCCTACAATAAAGATGCACTATGCATATAATGTTACACACAAAGTTACTAAGCATATATAACCACACTATATACAGTGTAAAAAACCATGTACATACATATATAAGATAAAACAATGACAGTAAGACATATAAAAAACTACTAAAAACATCTAAAATATCTTCTAAAAGATCTAAAAGCTGGAAGCTTAGAGATACTAGGTACAAACCTTATTATAATCACAACAGAACGATCGCAGATGCAACACACAGTGCCACAGCTGAGAATGACTTTAGAGTGGTTCTCCAGTTTTCTAGCAACATTAATCAATATGTGGATGTTGTTAAGAAATACTGGTACCTTTTACAAGAAGTTCCTGGCCTTGTAGACAAGGTTGGACTGATTCCACATTTCAGTTTTAAGAAGAGCAAGTCACTTAAACAACACCTTTGCCATGGGGAAACACGCAAAAAGTTAACTCACTCTGTTCGCCGTGGAACTTTTCCATGTAGGAACTGTAGTGCTTGTCAGTTTGTTTATAACAAAAATAATTATGTGCATCCTACCAGGCATTTCTCGTTACATTCTAATCAATATTCAGATTGTAGAACCACTGATGTTGTTTATTTTTTTTTTGTCAACAATGCCATGCTTATTATGTAGGCAAAATGAATAGAATGTTGAAAGATCGTATTTTAGAACATGTGAGAGACATTACCAACTGTAAACAATCCAGTGCTCTGGCCTGTCACGTTATGTCTAATGATCGTTCACATTCTTTTAAATTTTTGGTTTTGCAACATATTTACACGAACCCTAGGGGTGGTGACATAGAAAATATTACAGAGGGGCATGAGCAAAAATGGATACTGAAGCTTAACGCTGAGAAGTTTCCTGGGTTGAATGCTGCCACTACTTTGGTTCCCTTTTTGAAGGTTCGACCACTCATGCACTGATTTTTAGATCTTTTAGAAGATATTTTAGATGTTTTTAGTAGTTTTTTATATGTCTTACTGTCATTGTTTTATCTTATATATGTATGTACATGGTTTTTTACACTGTATATAGTGTGGTTATATATGCTTAGTAACTTTGTGTGTAACATTATATGCATAGTGCATCTTTATTGTAGGATTCACTGTGGTAAGCTTCTCTTGAATTTGATTGTGTACAGCTTGCTAACTGTTAGAAAAATATGTATTTAAACATATATGAAGTGCTAGTTTAAAAGCAAATAGTATGTAATGCATTTTATTCTATTTTACAATATGGCAGTAAGAATGATCTTACATGTAATTGCTTGAAGCTTTGGAGCTGCAGTGTGATTGAACTCTGACCCTGGCAGTAGCCAGCTCAGCAAGCTTATGTTTTTCACTAATGATTATCTGCTGGGTCAGGAAAAAGCATGTATCTTCCTTCCTCTGAGATAGTTGGTCTTGTGAATATTATCAGCACAGCTGCTATTAGTTAATGTTGCCAGAAGGAACAAAGGAACGTATTAAGAACCAAACTGACTATTGTATTCGAGCAGGACTGGAACCTTGAAAGAGCAACATTTACAGAAAGACATTATAACTGACCAGGTGCCTTGCAAGGCTGTATTATTCTCATGGGAAAGTTTTTACAAAGTATAACCTCAGCACTTTCTTATGAATAGAATATTGTAGACTATAGTGATGTAAGTGCCCTGTGACTGACCACGTCAGTAAGGTGGGCAAGACTGATTGTAAATAGTATAAAACAATGTATACTTCCTGAATGTAATTAGTCAAAATTCTATACTTGTATTGTATAGTTTTTTGCCTCCTGGTGTACACTAGTAAAACGTTTTGAACTTGAACCTCCTGTATTATTGACTGTTATTTAAGAAAAACCTGATGATTTTACAGTCTGTTTTAACAATTTTGCTGACATTTTGGTCCTTCGAGCCGGAAATTCCCTTGGTAAGCTACAGATCAGAATACAACGGTGGTGGAGAAGCTGCGCAGGAGAAGTTACCAAAGCACGGTTCTTCTTGAAGTGAAAAGACCTCCGACTAAATTGTCGTATGTAAAGAGGCTGGCCACTTTCTGATCTGTGGCTGAAGAGCGGAAAACTGGCCCCCAAGAAGAAAACGTGCAGTCATAAACGGGAGGCTCAGGTAGGAAGAATTTCCCTCTTTGCTTTTGTTTTAGATCAGGGACCAGGCTACAGTATAATGTTACTTAGATTTGTTTTTACAGATCAGGAACGAATTGCAGTACTGTATATTTGGTCATAGATCAGGAAAACAGGATAAAGTAGACAGTCATTCTAGACAGGACTGAACAGAAGGAAGAAGATACCACATGGTAAGAAAAGGGTTATGTAACAGTCTTTTTTAAGACATGGGAAATCAGTGCACTAAAAGATCGCGAGACCCGCCCCTAACTGATGACGTGAAATATATGCAATTGCAACGAGCAGATAATATTAGATATTATACAAAATGGGTTAACAAGTACGAATTTGACGGTAAATTAAACAAAATTTCGTTAGTTAAACTTTTAAAACAGTTAAAATCTGACGCAGAAGGTCAGGCAAAAAAACAACGACAGTTGGGCATTCCTCAGGCACATAGGTGGATTGAGGAAGTGAACTGAAGGGAACAAAAGATTAAAAATGCAAAAGCATTATTTTTAGATAAAGAAGATAATAATACAGTTATAGCAATTGCCCCTCCCCCTCCACCCCCACAGATACCTTTTTCAGGATATGAAGCAGGAGGACAAGCCAGTCCCCCTCCACGATATCCTGAGATTGCAGGGGCTTTGAAACAACCATTCATAAGAGAACCTATTGAAACTAGATCCCGAACACGTAAAACACTTAGGGATACAGATTTATATCAAATAGGGAGAGATTCACTAGAAGAAAGTGAAGAAATCTGTCCACTAATCGAAGTACCGAACCCTCAAGCAGGACAGGAAGGACAGGACCAAACTCTCCTAGTGTATAGACCATGGACACCGGAAGATATCCGGAAAGCTACAGAGGGAATCCCTCATCCAAAAATTAATCATGAGAAGTTTATACAAGATTTACAAGGTATGAGACTAAGTTACCACTTGAATGGGGAAGAAGTGGAGAAGGTAGTTAGAGAAATTATAGGTCCAGACTGGCACATGATTTGTGGCACCTGGAACGCACGTGACGGACAGCTCAGGCCACTCCTACACAGTGACGCAGAGCTAGATACCAGAGTGAAAGGTCTTACAGACCGAATCTCTGAAAAATGGAAACCTAGAGCAGATTGGACCTGTATTAATCAATGCATACAACAAGATAATGAAACTGTAGATGGATACTATGGTAGATTATTGGAATGTTTTAATAACCATAGTGGTATGCCTATTCCTGAGAATCAGAAGAATGATAGTTCATATGAACAGCAGTTGAAAAATGCATTTCTGAAAGGTTGTATTGCCCCTATTAGTAGTTTTATTACGAAACATATGATAGATCACCAAACGAGTAGGCTACAAGCCCTACTAGAGTATGCTAGGCATGCTGAGAGACATTTTAATAGCAAAAAGAAAAAGAAAGCGCAAGTCTTCACAGCTGAAGACGGAGCAGAAGTTTTTGTAGTACAGTCAAATAAAAAGGGGAAGAGAAATACTCAAGGTAATAAATACTCTGGCAAAACCTCAGAGGATTTAGAAGAAAGGAAAAGGAAAGGTGAGTGCTTTAAGTGCGGCAAAAGAGGACATTTGGTGAGGGATTGCAGGTCAAATAAAAAGGTGACTACTGAAGAAAAAGATAAAGGTGATGAGGATTGACTATATGATAACGATAACAATCAGAACTCATCAGGAAAGGTTAATAGCCAAAGAGAAAATGTAAATGTGGTAGAAGGGATAGAGGAAGTTCAGACAGATGTGGAGGATGATGAAAGTGAAGTTTTAGACTTAGCATTATTGAGCTTGGAGCTCTATCTGGCAGATACAAAACCGGAAGTTACACTTCTAGTGGAAGGAAGGGAAGTGAAATTCTTGTGTGACTCATGAGCATCACGAACTTTGATACACCCTTCAAAGTTGCCAGAACACTCTGAATCACCTGACTATATATTAGTGAAAGCAGCAAATGGGCTGCTATATAGGGAACCACTTTCCCATGATATAGCAATAACTGACCCCATTTCAGGTATGACCCAGAAAAGTAAAATAGTGGTTTCTGCAAAATGTCCAGTAAACTTATTGGGGAGAGACCTTATGCAGATTTTTGGAATAGCAGTAGTTCCTACCATGCAGGGTATGGAGGCACAGAGACAAATGGATGCTTTTGTAGTGCGATCGGAGGGCGAAGCCTATTATTGGTACAGCCAGGACTTAGTTACGACTGGTCCAGGGGCAGTAACCAAAGAACTGATGAACGTAGCCATCAGTAAGGTATCCTCCCTTAACACTGATCAGCAGCATTTGTTACATTGTACTCTATACTACTGTAGCACACTAGGACCTGATAAGGAATATGAGCAAGAATTGTTTAGAAATCCGACCAATAGACTAATATTGCGAACCTTATATTGGGATACTGAGGGTAACAGTGTAGCAAGTTGTTCACTGCCTCAAGAATTTATGAAATTGTACAAATCCAACAGACTGCCACATGTCAGTTTAACAAAACATAAAAACGTGAGATGGGCAGATTTGGGTGAAAAAGTAACAAGATGGGAAAAACAAACTGATTTAGAATTATCACAACAAGGTGTACAAAAACAAAAATTGAATTGGTTAACACAAGCACGTCCAGCTGTACACTTACAACATAGTGAGGACAGCTGATTAGCATTTCTACTAGAGGAAGAAGAGAAAGCCTTGTTTGATGTACCAAGCATTCTTTGGTCAACAGGGAAATCAGATGTGGGACTTATTCGGACAGCAGGTCCAGTAACCATTACACCGAAATCAGCCTTTAGACCACAAAAGAGACAATACCCCTTGAGGAAGGATGCAGAGCAGGGAATTAAGCCTATAATAGCAGCATTACTCAAGGAAGGAATATTGGTAGAATCTTTGAATTCACCATGTAATACCCCTCTATTTCCTGTTAAAAAAGCAAACGGGGAATGGCGGATGGTACAGGATTTACAAGCTGTAAATGATGCAATAATACCTAGAGCACCTACGGTGCCAGACCCACACACTTTATTAAATGACTTAAAGCCACAACAAAAATATTTTACTGTAGTAGATATAAGTAATGCCTTCTTTTCAATACCTATACATCCTGATAGCCAGTATTGGTTTGCCTTTACATTTCAGGGTAAGAGATATACTTATACTCGACTACCACAGGGATATTGTGAAAGTCCGACGATATTTGCACAAGAGATGGCTAGCAACCTGGCGGGATTTACTCCACCAGGGGGCAGTCAGATACTACTTTATGTAGATGACATCCTGTTAGCAGCCGCTACCCAGCAGCAGTGTAGGGAAGATACAATCGCATTGTTGAAATTTTTAGCACAACAGGGACATAAAGTAAACAAGAACAAGTTACAACTTTGGAGAAAACAGGTCAGATACCTGGGATATGTGATATCCAAGGAAGGTAGAATACTAGATGAGGATAGAAAAACAGCAATTTTACAGGCACCCAAACCAACTACCAAGAAGGAAATGATGTCCTTCTTGGGAACGACTAATTTTTGTCGAAGTTGGATACCGAATTATGCCTTGGAATCGGCTCCAGTGGCTGATTTAATATTTAAAACACCAATGGCAGCACAAGATGCATTACAATGGACACCTGAAGCAGAAACAGCCTTCTGCAGACTAAAGCAATTGATAGCTTCATCATTAGTTTTAGGACTACCTAATTACCACAAAAGATTTTTTCAAACTGTAGATTGTAAACAGGGATATATGACGTCAATTTTGACGCAACAGCATGGAAGTAAGCAACGCCCCATAGCTTACTATTCATCACAGTTAGACCCAGTGGCACGGTCTTTGCCACATTGTGTACAAGCAGTAGTCGCAGCTGCAATGGCAATACAGGCTTCAGCCTCAATGGTGTTATTCCACCCTCTCACTTTGAGAGTGCCTCATGCAGTCGCAATAATTTTGCTACAAGAAAAAATAGCATACCTGTCCCCTGCTAGGCATCTTTCTTGTATGACCATATTGCTGAGCCAACCTCATATGACAATTGAATGTTGTACAACATTAAACCCATCAACGTTACTTCCGACCCCTGTGGATGGCACACCACACAGCTGCCTACAGGAAATTGAGCAAATAACTTCACCTAGACAAAATCTTACTGATATACCTTTGGATGATGCTGAAGTAACATTTTATGTGGACGGCTCATGCAGAAAGGGTCCTACAGGGAAGAATCTAGTAGGGTATGCAGTAGTCACAGACACAGACATTTTGGAAGCACAACCACTGCAGCATAATTTGTCTGCTCAAGCAGCAGAACTGATAGCTTTAACACGAGCCTGCACTCTAGCAAGAAACAAATGTGTAAACATATATACTGATAGTCAGTATGCCTTCTCTACAGTGCATGTTTTTGCACAGCAATGGAAGAACAGGGGAATGATAACATCCACTGGAAAACCAATTAATCATGCACAACTTATTTTGAATTTATTGGATTCCATCCAATTACCTACTAAGGTAGCTATTTGTAAATGTGTAGCTCATACAAAACAACAGGATCCGATTTCAAAAGGTAATGCACGAGCTGATGCAGCTGCTAAGCAAGCAGCTTCAGACTCGGAAACTTTACTTTTGAATGAGGAATTACAACCATCTGAGATTCTAGATTTAGAAATGTTAAAAACAATGCAGACATTAACTACGAAAGCAGAAAAACAAAAATGGGAAAGACGAGGTGCGATCCTCGAAAACGGACTGTACATCTCCAAAGAAAAAAAGCCAATATTACCATCTAACTTATTTAGATATGCAGCCTTGTTGAGCCATGGGCAGAGCCATGTCTCAACAGGGGGGATGGTACAGTTAGTAAATAAAATATTCCAAACATACGGGTTTACGAATTACACACAAAAATTTTGTGCAGCATGTCACATTTGTAATAAACATCATGCACAAGGGGCATTCAAACCCAAACAAGGGAGTTTTCCTACACCACCATATCCGTTCCATACTATTTGTATGGATTTCATAGAATTGAATAAATGTGAAGGGAAAAAATACTGCTTAGTGATTATAGATATGTTTTCAAAATGGGTGGAAGCCTTTCCAACTAGAAATTCGGATGCAGCAACAGTGGCAAAGGCCCTGGTAAAAGAAATAATTCCTAGATTTGGCATACCGGAAAGAATCTATAGTGACAATGGGACACACTTTGTCAATCAGACAATCCAACAACTTGGGAAATTCTTTGGGATCTCTTTGAAAAATCATTGTGCTTACCACCCCCAGTCTGCAGGACTGGTGGAGAGATATAATGGGATTTTGAAAAATAAGTTGAGGAAGTTGATAAGTGAGACTCAGAAGAATTGGATTTGCTGTCTGCCTTTAGCATTGCTGAGCATGAGAACAGTTCCAAATGTAAAGGGCTTGACCCCTTTTGAAATAATATTTGGGAGGGCATATTATGTGCCACAATGGAAAGCACTCATGCCTGCAGAGCTGGAGGCTGACAGCTCAATAGCTAGTCACATGAAAAAATTGTTAACCAATAAGACTGTTTTGCAGTTAAACTCTTTTTCAGATAAAGAACAAACGAAACCGGAGGCAGTGCTGACCCCGGGGTCCTGGGTTTGGTTGAAGGTTATCAAAAAGAAAAATTGGACAAGTCCGAAGTGGGAAGGTCCATACCAGGTACTGTTGGCGACGCCTACTGCAGTAAAAATTGCTGAGAGGTTGTCCTGGGTTCATCTGACACACTGCAAACCGGTGAAGAACTTTCAGCTTGATAAACATTTTGTAGCTGATGCACCACAAAAGCAGGATGGCCAGGAGCAAAGTGTATAAGAATGCAAATCAACCCCAAAGAAATTGCTTAACTGTCTTGCTAATTATACACCTATTGACTATGATCGTGGTGACTTGCCTTTTGTTGTGGTTTTTCTTGCATATAACCACACAAATAAAATTGACAAAACGTGATGAACTGTCTATAGACTGGCATCCAAACTTTAACACATATCTGGCCATGAAGCGTGTATATGTAGAGACTATGAACATTTCAAACTGCTGGGTTTGTACTGCTATACCAACAGCATATGGAGGGCTTTTGATGTCCGCTGTCCCTTTGGGGATAAATGAAACTTGGGAAAATCTACTTTTTGACACAGGTTCTGTGAGGTCACAGGACAAAGTTGCATTGTATTTACCCATTACACAGAAAGGAATTGTTTGTTTCTATAAAAATGATACACTCCAAGTTGGTTGGAGTAACTGTAACATAACTGTATCTTACAAATGCTATATTAAGGCCAAAGATAAAAGAACTAGTTGTAGCACAAATTATGATTCATATTTGAGCTTAATGAAAACAACGATAAAAGATGTGCAGAAAAATCCTGAATTGCATAAACAATTATCTGTTATAGACAAGAAAATGTTTCATTCAGAGTTAACCCACATCAGTACTAAAGTAGAAAACTGTTATTTTGTTTGTGGGAAAAAGGCATATAGGGTTACCTGAGAATTGGTCCGGCAGTTGTTTTTTGGGTTATCTGGTTCCAGCTATAAGGCATACTGCTGAGTTACCTCTGGGTAAGATACGAAACGTAAGAGATGTGGCCCAAAGGACTGGGAACTCAGTCGGAAAACCTGCTAATCCAGTGGGTAAGATCGAGGCTGGCTGGAAAGACCATTCATCCGTGAAAGATAAAGAAAAATTAACTCATATGGACTTAAGTGACAGTGTTATATCCTGGGCTGGAATATTCCCAGCCTATGGAGCAGTCAAATCAATCTGGGAGCTGAGGAAATTGTCAAAACTTCTCGAAGTAATGAGTAATGCAACCTTTTCCGCTCTCGAACTTATAACTGATGAACTGAATGCAATGAGAACTGTTGTACTACAAAACCGAATGGCTCTTGACTTCACCCTAGCGGCGAGAGGTGGTACGTGCGCGCTTATCAAAGAAGAATGCTGTGCGTACATACCAGATAATAAGCATGAAATCAACGATCACCTAGAGGTAATACAGCAGGTATCGGCCATGACTGAACCAGGCCCAAACCCACTGACGAACTTTTTCCAGGGTCTGTTTGGTGGGTGGGGCTCAATCCTGATGAATATTTTGATTGCCATTTGTGTCGTTTTGCTCATACTAGGAGCATGTGTCTGTTGCGGGATACCCTGTATGAAAAGACTAGTTAGAGAATTTGTTGACATAACTGTAACTGAGACTATGTATCAAGACATTGAATTGGATTTATTAGTTCCAAATGAGATTCTTTCTGAAATATAAAACAAATGACTTGCCTAGTTAAAAATCTCTAAGAGGAAAAGGCTAGGGAACGAAATGATGTTGTTTATGTTTCTGAATAGAATAAAAAGAATTAAAAGGAGGGAGAATGTTAGAAAAATATGTATTTAAACATATATGAAGTGCTAGTTTAAAAGCAAATAGTATGTAATGCATTTTATTCTATTTTACAATATGGCAGTAAGAATGATCTTACATGTAATTGCTTGAAGCTTTGGAGCTGCAGTGTGATTGAACTCTGACCCTGGCAGTAGCCAGCTCAGCAAGCTTATGTTTTTCACTAATGATTATCTGCTGGGTCAGGAAAAAGCATGTATCTTCCTTCCTCTGAGATAGTTGGCCTTGTGAATATTATCAGCACAGCTGCTATTAGTTAATGTTGCCAGAAGGAACAAAGGAATGTATTAAGAACCAAACTGACTATTGTATTCGAGCAGGACTGGAACCTTGAAAGAGCAACATTTACAGAAAGACATTATAACTGACCAGGTGCCTTGCAAGGCTGTATTATTCTCATGGGAAAGTTTTTAAAAAGTATAACCTCAGCACTTTCTTATGAATAGAATATTGTAGACTATAGTGATGTAAGTGCCCTGTGACTGACCACGTCAGTAAGGTGGGCAAGACTGATTGTAAATAGTATAAAACAATGTATACTTCCTGAATGTAATTAGTCAAAATTCTATACTTGTATTGTATAGTCTTTTGCCTCCTGGTGTACACTAGTAAAACGTTTTGAACTTGAACCTCCTGTATTATTGACTGTTATTTAAGAAAAACCTGATGATTTTACAGTCTGTTTTAACAATTTTGCTGACACTAACCCTAATTAGTTAATTGAGTAATGGATATTTGACTATTTAAATAGAGTGTAAGCCTTTTACTGTTGTCTGATGAAGCAACTTTATGTTGTGAAAGTGCTCACCATTTTCTGTTTTCTGTTTTGTCTATTAATAAACGTTCTCAGTGTGCTAGCTCGGTGCATTTTCTTTCATTTTGTTTGGGCTCCTTTTTGCACCTTGCTTTTACCTACGACCATTTTTGTTTTTTATACTAAGTGCAGAAAGAGTTGTTAAGCAACAGACACCTCTAAAGCGGACAACCAAGCAACCTCAACACCCCATCACAAACCATGAAACCCATACTTCACATAATCAGTGTGCAACACAACCACAGCCCTTAAGGAAAAATAACATGCCCAAAACACTAGTAATAGACGACTCTATAGTTAGGCATACTGATGTCTCACTAACTAGTCTGGAGAAGGAGAAGGTTACATTTAGCTGCCTGTCGGGTGCCAGGATCTGCCACATAACACAAGCACTCAGGTCACTCCAGAACAAGTACAAATACAACTCTGTCATTGTCCATGTTGATGTGAATGACCTGAGATGTACCTTCCTGGGCTACATGAAAAGAGACAAGGAAGAGCTCTCTGATCACATAACCCAGGCCGGTATGACCCTGACCCTGAGTAGCATCTTGCCCTCACTAAGAATGATGCCACAGTATAAAGAAAAAAATATCAATTTCAACAATTGGCTAAGTTTCTGGTGTCATTCAAAGGGGATCCAGCATCTGTCCACCTGGGATGACTTGCTCGACAAGCCACGTTGCTTTGCAAGAGATGGCTTACACCTGTCACACTTAGGCTTTCGAATACTGGCCAAGGATTTTGCCGCCCTCATAGTGCCATTTTTAGGCAAGGCTCAAAAGACAAACCCACCAATGTAAATAGCACAAGTAACCAAAAACTGAGGGTAATGCTACTCAACGCCAGAAGTCTAAACCTCAAAATGCATGCACTCGAGGCATTCCTCAGTATGGAGAACATCGATATCTGTGCAGTAACAGAAACCTGGTTTAAGGCTCCAGAGAGCATCCCAGCACTACCAGGCTATAACTCATACCATACTTTTTGGCCACAGAACCTGGACCGAAACACAGAAGGTGGGGGTGTATTCATATTCATCAAGGATACCCACACCTCCAGGTCAGTGGTGCAGCACAATGCCTCAGAGATCATCCATGTGCAACTAACAATGGGCAAAACTGCATTTAAAATTGTAGCTTGCTACAGATCACCCACCATGACCCAGGACCCCCATTCCACGTTTCTGGAGACACTGGAAAATATGAAGGTCCTACCAAATGCCCTAATATTGGGTGATTTTAATTACCCAAACATTAACTGAAACAACTAGTCAAGTACTAACTCCCTTGCCCAACACTTCTCAGAATTTATAAACTCGAATGCCCTGAATCAACTGGTCAACACTCCCATCAGCGGTGACAATATATTGGACCTGGTTATCACCAACATGGGCGACTGGTGTTCCACACCAGATATCATCCCCTTGCTGGTTAGATCATACCATAGACTAATCACTCTGGATATCCACATTCCGCCCCCACCCCCAATCAAGCAAACCACCGTGAAAAACTTTTCAAAAGCAAACTTCACGTTACATAAAACTGAGGTGGAAAGGCTCACAGCCCCCATGGTAAAGGACAACGCTGTCCAAGCTGCTGAATCCCTTACAAAGGCACTCTATGAGCATCTGCAAGAATGCATGGATCGTGCTATCCCAAGCAAAACCAAGGCTCACTCCTCCAAGAAAAGGAAACCAGTCTGATAGACCCCTTCCATAAACAAGCTATACAATAGAAGGAGGAAACTAGTACAGAAAAGAGTAAACTCCCAAGAAGGAAAGACATCCCTGATCAGTATCAGCAAGAAAGTACAATCCCTCATAAAATCATCCAAGGCTAGCTTCGAAAGAAAAATTGCCAAGGACTCCAAAGATAACCACAAAGTGTTCTTTAGCTATGTCAAGAACCTAAGTGGAAACTCTCAGATCTGCTCTGAGTTAGTGCAGAATGGCAATTAAATACACTGAACCAACTGATATTGCCAACATTCTGGCAGACAGGTTTAGTGCAAACTTCACCCCCCCTCACCCCATAATGTGCCCATAACCATACAAGAAGAATGCAGAGCCCCAGTAATCACTGACACACAGGTTAAAACAGCCCTATCCAAAGCCAAAACACAGCTTCAATGGGACCAGACGGTGGTTCAGGCTGTGTCTTACACGAGCTCCAAAATGAACTAACCCCTCACCTAAACACACTGTTCAAACTCAGCCTCTCTACAGGCTACATACCCATAGAGTGGTGCACAGCAACAGTTATCCTGCTCCACAAAGGTGGAGCCACAACAGACCCCAGGAACTATCACCCTATAAGCCTGACTATCCTGGTCTGCAAGGCTATTGAGCGCATTATCATGGAACTCATTAACAGAGTCATTGTGAACCTCCAAACATTGGACACTACCCAGTTTGGCTTTGTTAAGGGCAGCTCATGCCTCCTAAACCTAGTGGACTTCTTTGAGACAGTTACCAATGCTTTAGATGAGGGAAAGGAGGTCCACACAACCTACCTAGACCTCGCAAAGGCTTTCGACACCATTCCCCATTCTGGTATTATAGACAAGCTCACCAGATTGAACATAAACCCCTATGTCACGAGGTGGATTGCCAATTGTCTCATGGATAGAACCCACATTGTGAGAGTTGCAGACTGTAGGTCCCACCTAAACCGGTTACAAGTGGTATCCCCCAGGGCTCAGTCCTGGCATCCCTCCTGTTCGGTATATACTTCTCAGTGGTACAGGCAAGCACAGGAGGACTATGCCTGTCCAAGATCACAGATGACTGCAAACTGGAGGCCATAAGTGACTCTCCTGCTGATACAGACATCCTCCAGAAGGGTATCAATGAGACGGATACCTGGTGTCAAAATCATGGCCTCAAGCTAAATGCCAAAAAGTGCATAGTCATCCCCTTTGGAAAAAACAAAGTACCCATGAACTACCACATATGTGGTAGTCCCCTAAATACAGAAAATGTAATAAGGGATCTGGGCACTCAAGTAGATAGTAATCTCTCCTTTGATAATCATATTGCCAAGGTGGTTAGAAAATCCTTCTATGTGGCCCATCTAATCACAAAAGGGTTTGCATCTAGAACAAAACAGGTTATTGTGCCCTCTACTCATCACTCATCAGACCCATCATAGAGTACAATGCCCCATTTGGGATGTACCATACAAGACACCTGGAACAGCTGGAAAGACCACAGAAGTACCTCACCAAGAGGATTACTGGCCTTAAACAGATGCCCTATGCAGCCGACTGAAGAAACTCCAGCTGTACTCGGTTGTATACCGCTTATTCTGAGATGATCTCTGCCCGACATACAAGGCCATATCCAACCCAGAATTGATGGACATGCTCCACCTAAAAAAAAAACAAATCCCCGAGAGCCACACCCTGTAGGGATCTGAACCTCACCACAATGATAAATAGCATGTGCTGGAGGGATAGATTCCTGTCCCAGAGACTCCCCATGCTTTGGAACAGGATTCCTATCTACATTAGGCAGAGCCTCTCACTAACATTCTTCAAGAGAAACCTTGACAAGTGGATGGGAAACAGAAAATTTACCCCGGGGATCACTGCAGTGACTCTGCTGGACAGAGGCACAGGGAACTAATGACTCTGCTGGACAGAGGCACAGGCAATTAATCTAAGGGGATGGCAAAAGTCAACACATTCTGGCTAGGCTTATAGATGCCCTTGGGCAGATAGCCTAGTACTTACCTATGAGCCTATGAACCTATGTATCCCTATCTGCATACTCACATGCTTTATTTTTTCTCCAGACAGCATAATTTCTGGCAAAGGTAAGGCATGTAAAAACAAGATCTCCCATGCAGAGAATGAGATCTTGCTGCTGGCTGTCCATCTCCATAGCCAACAAGCAACATCTGACCAGCCCTACCACAGCTTACTGGCTGTCCATCTCCATGGCCAACAGACAACATCTGACCAGCCCTACCACAACTGTGCCTGACAGGACGCAGTGAATGATACCCTCTCACCCCACTCCTTACTGTGTTCTTAAACCCAGTGTTTCTCTTATTGTTAGCCCCTTATGTTAAATTGACCATAAAACTTTCCCCATCTCTACTTTCATTGCCTGATATCTTTAATCGCAAAAGTATCATTTTTGAGAAGTCCCTCCCTTTTATCAGTTTAAATGCCATTTCCCTCCCATTGTTTTCTATAAGCAATTGGAATGATGGATCTGCATTTTCCAACTATTTCTGTAATTAGCAGAGTTGAAATGGATGTCCTGAGACAATGTAGCAGTTGTCTCATGTTTGCTGACAACCGTGTCCTACTTAAACAAGCTGATAAAGTTGTGAGAGATGAAGTTATATAATGTTAACAGAGGCAAAGCTCTCACACATAACCGCTAAAAATAACAAGCAGGTTGTCAGTACTACACAAAACCACACTAAACCACTCACACACAGCTCAGACCAAACACATAGACCTACATACGCTGAGGCTCTTAAAAGTAATCAGTCTAAACCACAAAGCCTCCTAAGTGTAACTTAATAGACAAGTACCCTCAGTGACCTAACAAGCACACAACATAGGCAGCACCCACCATGAAACATACATCTAAGAGTCACATTGTGTCAAGTCAAAAGCCCATAAGGCAAGCCTCATTATAATCAATTTTCCTAGTTACAGATGAATCCATAGTGATATGCACTAATGTGACACTCGCCAGGGTTTACAAGGAGAGGGTTATGGTCAGTTGTCTGTCAGGTGCCAGAATTCACCACATGGCACATGCACTCAAGTCATTACACAACAAGTATAACTATGACACAGTCAAAGTGCACGTGGGTGAAAATGTCTTGACACGTACCTCTCTGGACTATATGAAGAGAGACATGATGGAGCTCTCAGAATATGTATGCAAGGCAGTTATGAACCTAGCCTTGAGTAGCATTCTGCCATCACCAAGAATGATGCTGCGATACAAACAAAAGACTATTTATTTTAACTGGTTTGGTTTCTGGTGTCATTCAAAGGAGGTACAATATATATCAGCTTGTGAGGAGATGGTAGACAGACCTAGCTGCTCTACCAGAGATGGTTTACACCTATCTCCGTAAGGCTTTTGTATATTTGCTAAATCCTTCTCCACCACATAGTGCCTTTTTTAGGCAATATCAGTCTCTTAAACCTTCCAACGTAACAAAACAGAATACGAATAGCATAAAGGTATTGCTGCTCAATGCTAGGAGCCTTAACAAAAATTCCACTCCTCACAAACATTCCTTATGCTGGGTAATAATGATAAATGCATCATCAACACAGAGACCAGGTTGAAAACCAGTGAGAGTGCTCCATCTGTGCTGTGTTTCAAAACCTACCAAACGTTCAGGCTCACCCCACTAGATAAAGGCACTAAAGGCAGTGGTGTCTCCATACTCTCAAAAAAAATCACTTCCACACTCATTAGACAAGATAATGATCTGAATCCCCCCACACATCCAAATTGCTATCAATGAAACCCCTGATATACCTCCTCTATGTCTCTCTTAAACCATACATTCTATCTAAATATTATGAAGTCCCTATGCATTAAGCCAAACACCATTCTCCTAGGTGACTTCAACTACCCCTTCATGAAATGGTAGACTTACACATTCTTGAACAAGTACACTCACAAAGTTCTGGATTTCATCAATACAAACTCTCTGGACCATTTAGTTAAAATCCTGGACTTGGTCCTTACCAATATAGGACAGCTTTGCTCCCCACCAATTGTAACTTTCACCCTGGTTAAATGAGACCACATATTAGTCACATTCATCGTAAGACCGAAGCGTACTGAAATGCCTCAGCAAGCAGAGATTATGCTAAACCAAATCTACAAAACCTGAGTGATGACCTGGCTAAATACAAAATCCCCTTCTAACTTGATGACCCCAGTACTTATGCAGAAACCTTTACAGACAAATTCTATGCACATGTAAATAGTTGTTTAAATGCAGCTATTCCCCTTTGAATTAACTACAATGTCAAATTTAAAAATAAACCACTATGATGGAATCCAAACATAAAAAGGCTCTGTCATAGAAGAAAAAAAACTCATTGCTCAGAAAAATAAGTTTAACTCTCAGTGTACCAAAAATTCTCTTGCAAAATGTAACAAATTAACTCCAGACCCTGATGAAATTAACTAAAGTCAGATATGAGTTAAAATAGCCTCCCAGGTGAAGAAGAACTGCAAAGCCTTCTTTAACCATTTTGGAAAGCTCAGAAAAAATGCCCAGCATTACGCAGGGATAGTAGTAAATGATAGCCCATACTCAGACCCAGGGGATATAGCAGTGTACTGGTGGACACGTTTAGTTCAAACTTTATCCCCCTCTCCCCTTCTATATTCCCAGAGCACATACTGTGTCAACCCACTCACCAAATCTCTTAAGAACAAGTCTTCAAGGCACTATCCAAGGCCAAGATCACTACTTCCATGGCACTGGATAGCATACTTGTCTACTGGCCAGCCTAAAACAAGACTTATCAGACTACTAAAAGAGGCTATTTGGTATCAACCTTCAAACAGGCTTCATGCCAGATGAATGGAGAATAGCAACAGTCATCCCCTCCCACAAAGAGGGATGTCAATGGACCCAGGTAATTATAGGCCCATACATCTGACCAGCCTCATCTGTAAGGCTATGGAAAGGATCATTATGGAATTAATAAATAAGGACATCGATAACCTCCAAACTCTCAACCCAAGGCAGTTTGGAGATTGTCAATGTGATCAACTTCTTCAAAGAGGTTACCATAGCAATGGATGAGGGCAAATCAGTATGCACCATGTATCTTGACATCATAAAGGCATTCAACACCATCCCACACTCAGGTATTGCAGATGAACTCCCCCATCTAAATGTAAATTTCTGTGTAACCCACTGGATAGCACACTGGCTCACAAACAGAACCAAGAAAATTAGTGTGGGGAACTCTATCTCCTCCAAAAGACCTGTCACTACTGGTGTACCCCCAGGTTCAGTCCTTGAGCCCCTACTCTCTGGAATTTACTTCTAGGAGGTAAATATAAATGTTAAAAGTGTTTATGGCTGATTAAGTTTGCAGATGACTGTTAACTTGTTGCCATCATAAACTCCACAGAGGACACTAGGATCCCCAAAGAAGGCCATACCCCAACAAATAGCTGATGTCAAAACCCTAGGCTAAAACTAAATGCCAAGAAATGTATAATAATATCCTTTGTCAAGCATGGCTTCCCTTGTAACTATCCCATGGACAATGCCACCCTGAAAGGTGAACCTGTAGTCAGGAATTTGGGAACCTAGGCAGACGAAGAATTGTCTTTTGATGACCATGTATCCAGTATTGTAAAGAAGTCCTTTTTCATCTCACAGTTTATACCTAAAGGTATTGCATCCAGGTCAAAGGATGCAATCAGTCCACTGTACTCAGCTCTTATTGGGCTGATCATTGAGTATAATGGCCCTCACAGTATGCACCTATCCAAACACTTGTCATAGCTGGAAAGACCACAGTGATTTCTCACTAAAACATGAAGGGGCTAAATCATAAAAACTAAGCAAACCATCAAAGCTTTGTCCCTCTTCTCACTATCAAACAGTCTGCTAAGATGCAACCTCTGCCTTGATACAGAACCTTAACAGGCCCTATCAGTTTTGACCTTTTATACATTTGCAAGACAAATGGTAGCATGAACAGCTGCTCAAGAGATTTTAGTCTCTTTTGCAACATAAAATGTATGCGTTAGAGGAATGCATCACAGAGAATACCACTTCTGCCAACGTCCACACTACATAAAGCAAAGTACTTCTCTTACTCTTTTCAAATGTAATTTAGATGAAAGGATAAGAAACCACAAATTCATCCCTCTTTTAGCACCCATATCCCTCTTGGATAGGAGCAATGAGTAAATGTCCCAACATATCCTTGTTCTGCCCATCTATAGGTTACTCATACACAAGACACAAGAGCCAAAAATTTACCATGGCAATGTAAAGCTTGATGTCTTAAGATCCCCACAGATCAATAGCCTAGTAAGTACCTAGAAACCTATAAATGCTTTCGGTGACCAGGGCAGAGACTACCAGCAGGTCACTGTCATGATTTGTGATGCTCAAAAGCATGCTACCTGCCTGCCACATGAGAGTAGGGCAATTGGAGGTGGCCCATTGGCCAAACACCATTAACTGAGATGCAGGAGTTCCTTGTTTTTTTGTGTGGGGGATCGGGAAATTCAGAATTCCATAGTGGGCATGCTGGACCTTTTTGCCAAAATGCAGCATGCTCCTAGAATCTCCATCAGAGATGCCCCAGGTATGTATCAGTAGTGTTGTGGCAAATACATTCAGATATACTATATAGTACTGTGCAAACCACAAAACAAAATTGTCTTTTGTTGTGTTGGAAAATCAGGGCTTCATACAACAAGAGCACCTACACAAGGCAAAGTCTATCTCTTTATGTTCTACGATTGTATGCTATGTTTACCATTTCCTCACTGAGATTAAAGTAATGGTGATGGGTCTTACTTATTGTGGGTATTTTAATCTGGTGTCTTCATGGGTAGAGTACTATCCAGCTGCTCCATCATGGATATGCCACTATCTGATGCTGAGTCTGACAAAGATGATGATGACCAGCTGGCACAATCTGGAGACACAGTGTCTGTGTTGGACATAGGGAATGTGGAATACAGATTCCCCTACCCAGTCAGTAGACATGGCTTTCATGCCTGTGGTATCGCCCAGAAACAGAGATTAACAGTGTGGAGCAGGTTGACACTGACAGATGTAGCCAGTTAGGTATGAATCCTCCTTCACCTCAGGCATCATTGTTTGCCACAAGTTCCACTTTATATGGAGTGGACAAGGGTAGTTAGCTTGCTGGTGGACAGAAACACTACGAATGCCTTCCCCCCACCTTAACTAGTTGTGTCAATCTCTGCAACACAGTGAATGTGCAGGACCATCATAAAGGAACAGGTTAGCAACATCTCAGTCTCTGCAAAGATGGTATGTATTTTACAGCGTGTGTGTGTGAAGATCTAAGGAACTACATGTCCCATATGTGTAACATCCTAGGCAGGTTTCATCACCAGCAGGTATGACAAAAACCCTCCACTGATCACAGGATGTTTGCTGGGCATGCATCACATACCAATTCCACATCTGACTCAAGTGCTGTCAGCCATCACAGTCAGGAAATGCCAACATCAGGCACACACAGTACTGCCACTTTTATCCCATAATCAACTGTGGATGTGTTTAGGAGCAGATGAGGACATTGATGAGAGTCTGAGACTTGCATCAGTGACATCTCTGGATGATACATTACTCGCATTCACACAGCATGCATGTCTCTAGTTAAGGGCTCGTTACTATTTGTCACTCTGCAAGGAGAGGCAGCACACATGGATCGTGGCAAGCACAGAAATGCAGAACTTCTCATGTGGGTGTCTGGATCTGTCTATAAGAAACTCACTGAGCTATTGCATCTGCTGAGGCTGTGTCCCAGCAGTCACATACATTCCACTGCAGTACCCAGTTGTATATATATATATATATATATATATATATATATATATATATATATATATATAAATACACACACACACACACACACACACACACACACACACACACACACACACACACACACACAAACACACACAGACACACAGGTGACAGTGCCCCCTCCCTTAGCTCTGACTCAACCCACATCATACTTCCCCTGCACTAAGTTTATTACAGTCAGAGCAGCATGCACACATCTCCTTGTGGAAGGTACTCACACTGTGCCTCTCCCACTGCAAATTATGATAACTGTGCCATGCACTTTGTACTTAGTTACTTGGGTTGCCTGTGTATGATCTGCATTATTGCCAGTCTGTGCATGGGTAAACACAGTCTGGTCGTAGGATTGCATGTATCACTTTTATTGTTGTATATATGATTTTATTTGGCCCATACATATGAGCCAGCTGCTGTCTCTTGGCAAGTACCATGGCGTACTGTACCTACCTTTATCTGGCATGGTCCTCCACTGTTGGTGGCTCTTTTATCATATCCTCATCTCGCTCACCCTCAACTGCTTGCTGTGTTAAATATGTTCATGTGCACTCCCTGCTTCAATTATTTCCTCAGTATTATATACATTATGTATCATTACACATACTGAGAATATCTTTGCATATGTGCCAGGGTCATACTACAATGCACCACCAGATACATCCAGGTAGGGAAACAATGACCCAGTTTGTGACAGGGCGTTCTGTGGATTTCTGATAGGTGTCATCAACCATGGCTCCAGGGTATATCTGGCATCACCAATAAGATGGTCCTTGGGGGAAACTGCCTGTTATAAACCATTAATACAGGTCACATGTGTGCTATATGTGGAAGTCAGGAGTACCGCCTTGGTGGCCTGCAGACACATTGTAGATTATACCCTGTGCATTGCAGACTACCTGACAGTTGATGGAGTGGCAACCTTCAAAATTAACATAACTTCTTCCCAATACACCATGTGGGGCCTTTATTTCACTGTGGGTGGACTTTATGGCCGCCATAACCTCAGGGAAAGTTGCTATATCATATAAAAGACCCACATGGAAACCACATATTCTCAAGCTGCAATATGGTATCAAGGAAATGGTGGAATGTCCTTGAGGCAGACACCTGGGATACAACCACTGTGTCCCCTGTTGGTCACTGGAAGGTCCCTGTAGCTAGTATTCTCAAAGCTACACATGCCTTATTTTCCACTGTGAGAGATACTCTATGATGCCCATGGGCTTGCAGATGACAGCAAGTTGGTGACTCATATCATCCAGCACCTACATGGTGACTCTGTCATAGGTTCATAGGCTTATATAATGCTGAAGATCAACAAGGGCCTTTTTAAGCCTAGCTATGCATCCCAAATGAATCTGACAAGGTTTGGTATCCTAAGTTTATTTTATTGGGTATATGTAGGCTAGAGCTTGGGTGGTCAAGCATTTACAGTCTGTCTCCAGAGTCATAGGTGCTAGACCAGGGTTGAATTGCTGATTTCCCCATCCACTGGTACAAGTTGTACTTGAATTGGGTTAGGGAAGAACTCTACTTCACATGGATGAGAAGCCTGTTCCAGAGAAGGGGAAGTCTCTGTGACACATACCCTATCTAGGGTCTTAAATAGGATATGTTGGAGGAACAGGTAATTCTGATGCAATTTGTTCTCTGGATACGCAGATGGTCCATCAGAGCAGAATCCAAAACATGCTTTGTATGCCAGGCATAGACTGCCCCTCAGCATCCTGTCAGAAGCATAATACAGGGATGGAGCTTTGAGGTGATTCTCATAAGACATGTTGTTTACACCCTGTATTCTTTTTGTGAGGAACCTCTCTGGTTGCTCCAGTTGTGGCATGTGCCTGGTCAGATACATACTAAAGAGGGTACTTTAATCAATAATTGATCTAATGAGGGCCAAATACAGTGGAACAATAACTTCCTTGGACCTTGATGCCATGCCCTTGCTTATAAGTTGAGCAAAATAGAATGATTTCCTTACTTCCACAGACACATGATGGTCAAAGCCCAAGTTAATGTCTACAAGTATCCCAAATCTCATTAAGGTAGTTCCCAGGGATGCCAACCTTCCAAAGGATACATGCATTTTTTTTTTTGCATTAAGTTTTAGACTGTGGCTCCGGCACCATTTATTTGTCCATGTCAACCCTTCTTGGAGGATATTAGTATCTTAGGGGATTCAGTAATTTGCAGACTTGGTCAGCTAGAGGTCCTTGACATTTGCACTAACTTCAGAGAAGTAGATACCAAAAGGAGATGACCCAGCACAGAGTCCTGAGGGACACCACTAGTGACTGGCCTCTTTGTGGAGGTGGACTCCCCTATCCTAACTTCTTGGATCCTGTCTGAGAGCCAGCAAACTATCCAGCTGGTGGCATAGGGGGTTATATCCAAGTCTGTGAATTTGTCTACAATGCCTGAGTAGGTTATTGTAGCAAATACCTTGACCAGGTCAAGGTAGTTAGTATGCACCATTTTACCTTCATCAATTGCTTTGGTGACCTTCTCGAAGAAGTCCACCAGACTGAGTAAGCATGACCTGCCCTTGATGAAACCAAACTGGGATAGATCTAGTGTCTGTAGGTTTCCTATGTATTGTTAATCATATCCATGCTAATATTTTCCAGGGCTATACATGAGAGACTAGTCAAACATATGGGTCTGTAGTTACCGGGGTCTATAGGTGGCTGTCCTTATGTAGTGGGATGATCTTTTCAGTTCTTTATTCACATGGCATGAAGCTCTTCTGGAGGCTATGGTTAAATAGTGATGCTTGTTGTCTTGATATGTCATGTTTCATACTATTTAAAAGGAATCCTGGGATATTATTGTGCCCATCATGTGGTGTTCTTAGCTTTGGAGTGTGAATTGAGGATCAGCTCCCTGATGATAGTTGGGAGGGTTATGTTCAATGATATTTCCTGAGGGTGGCGGGGGGTAAAATTAGAGCTGAATTTAGCAACCAGTAGTTTATCTATTTCTTCTGGCTCAGTGTAGCTAGCTCCATTAACAATTAGTTCATTAGTTCTGCACATTGTTGTATACTACTTTTGACGGTGTAGATACAGCTAAAGAAAGCCTTATGGTTCTCTTTGGCCTGGGTGGCTATTTTACCTCAAATTTGGCTTTGGTAGACTTCATTTGCCCTCTGAGTTGCTTGTTTATACCGGTGAGAGAGTTTTTATCCTGCTAGATGTTGCACTTCCTAATTTTTGCCATGATATTCCTCCTTTTGTTATACAATCTCTTTATGTTGAGAATTCCACCAGGGTGGCTTGTTTTTTTGAGTTTGTTCTGTGTTTATTCCTGGTAGCAACAACTTTCTTTTTGCATCTATTGACATGATTGTACATGGTTTTTGTGAACAATTCTCTATAGGCACGGCAGCAATATTCTCAGGGTTTTGGAGGCTAGAGATTTTTGTTATCATTTAATAGTAGGAAGCATGCCTTAGAATAGTTCCTAAATGTTGCAGGGTTATTTTAATTTCACTGGATACAGATTTATGGTCTGACCTTGCCAGAGATGACATTACACAAGGAGGGATGCAGTGTTCTCCAATGTTAGGGAGGAGCAGATGCAGCATGTTTGCTCCCCTTGTGGGCATATTTACTATCTGGACTAGTGTGTTTGTGTTTATAAAATCCAGGAATCTCTGTACCTGCAAGTGTGGGGTCATGTATTATAACCAGTTTATAGTGCAGTAGTTAAATTTGACCATGAGTATAACATTGAGTTTAACGAGGAGTGTCTCCAGTGAGTTTAAGTATGTGCTATGGGTTTCCTGCTCTTAGAGGGAGACCTATACCCTGCAAGAATATGGTATGGGACTTTGCCTATGCAGTTTGGACATGGAGAGGCTCATGCAAATCATCCTGTTTGACCAGCCTTGAGGTATGTTTGTTACTGATGTAAATTGAGACACCTCCACCTTTACTCCCTGCCTGTGCAGTGGCTGGTCTAAATGTTTAGAAGTCAGTGTAGCGCTGCACTGCTGTGGTGCTCTCCATGGGTTTAAACCATCTCTTGGTAACTGCGCAAACATCTGCATTCTCTAGAGTTAGAAGAGCTTAGAGGGAGTGGAGTTTCTTGTGTAGACTCCTGGCATTGAGTAATATCACCTTTACATTTTCTTGGCTTGGTTTTGCTGTCATAATGCTTCTCAGCTTGGTATTGCCTAAAACAGGTACTATGGGGAAAGACAATGTTTTAGTCAATATTCAAAATCCTAGAAGGCACAAGTGGAGGCCATCCCTGGTGAAGCAGCATGGTCTGTTGACCATATCCTACCATGCTGACCTAATATCAAAGGTATCTCTTACTTTAATGATACCACACTACTAATGCATGCTCTTCTACCTCTTCATCCTAGTAGCCGACACTCACTACTATTTATTTCCTCTGTAGTGTCATTTCATAAGATTCTCATCTCTCTAATACTAATCAACTCTCTTTCCATGTCCTTAATTTTCCCTTCTGCACATCACTCCTTCTTATTTCATTCTATTACTCTATTTCAGCATCAAATACTCTGTCACCTGCATGCATTACTAAAAATATAGTTTGAATAAGTGTATATTACTGTACTTGACATAGGCTATCCACTTCTGCAAAGTGTCTTGCTACTTGCAATACATACTTATATTCTTAGCAATATTCTGTAAATGCATTTCAGTCTGTTATGGGACTCATCCTCTTGTATATAACACACACTCCCAATATATTATAAAGAGTATATCTGTTGCAGGGCTTTCTCCCCTCATATACAATTAGTCATCAACTATTGTTTAAATGTTTTTGAATCTGTTGTAGAGATTTTCTTCATTGGCCTCTGCTGAAAATAAACCTTTGGTTCAGTCGGACTTTCTCGGTTACCAAAGGAGAAATAACATAATTGACTATACTTCCACCAAAAACCTGCAAACAACACATACACACGCAAGAAAGTTTGTGTTTTATGTGTGTTGGGGGGTGAACTCCACTGCACCCCCCCCCACAAGGGGGCTGTGTCCCCTATACTTCCACAACTCTTTATCTATCTATATGGAGCACTTTTGCAAGGAATAGTGGGCAAATATTGCCAAGTCAAGATGTGCCATGCTGATAGACTCCTACCCAAGAAGACTGAATGTGCCTGTAATTAAATCAAAAGGTGCTTCAACAAAGTATTAGTTTAAGAGTGTGCACACACAACAAAGTATTAGTTTAAGGGTATACACACTTTTGCAACCAGTGTATTGTACATTTTAATTTTTTATATTTTTCCAATAACAGATTTGCTTGTTTTTCAATTGAATTGTAAAGGTTATAGGTCACATTAAAGGTGGGAAAAGGTGTGAAATGATTTATTGTGGTCTCATTTTTTTATATCAGAAAAACATGGGATTTTAACAGGGGTGTGTAAACTTTTTATATCCACTGTATATATTTATTTAACATTTTTATAATGAGAAAGTCCAACTTGGAACAAAGCCAATTTTCAGCAGAGGCCCAGGGAGAAATGCTCCAGACGCATGTCTTTTGTAACGTAGGAGGAAACCAGAGCACCCAGAACTATAGTCAATGTTTTTATATCAGAGTAAATGAGTTTGGCATTGTTTTTCATTAAAATGTCCTGTAATCATGCATACACACACACACACACACACACACACACACACACACACACACACACACACGCACACACGCACACACACACACACACACACACACACACACACACACGCACACACGCACACACACACACACACACACACACACACACACACACACACACACACACGCATGCATGCCACACACACACACACACACACACACACACACACACACACACATGGGTTTGTATCACATTAACTCAAAATTCATATCGTCACAACCATATGCTCGAACTTCTGAAAACCTGAAAGAAAAAAAAAGAAATCTACATTTTTTGCAGTTGGCAAACCCCCCCCCCCGCACTCCCATGTGGCACACCCCCTCAAATTATATATACCAACTCCGAGATCACACTACAGTGGGGAAAAGGGTAAATTCCCCAATGAAGCATTTGTATGCAGACTGCGGTACAGTGGGGATCATGGGAATTTGCAAAAACACACAAATAAACACATACACAGGCATGTGCACACATAGATGCATATATGTATATGTTTCTGAATGTGTTTTTATATATTTATGTATATATATTTATATAAAACATAACTGTATACACATAAAGCATGTTAATATACTTCTACATATATCATACATGCGCATGTATATATGGTTGCAGTGTACTTTGTCAGATGTATATTTTGTTGACAAAGTATGCTGCTGAATTTTAAATCAAACATTCTATTTTTCAAAGTCTGACTATGTCAAACATCAGATTATCAAATGTTTTTATGGTATGTGAGCTGTGCTTGCTTGCATGTAAGTGAGGTTTTGCAGATTACCTTTAGAATAAGGACTAGATAAAGGGAAAGACTGAGTAGTGTGCAGGTGAATGTTTACGTGTGCATTAGGTCAAGTGGTAGTTTTAGTGCTGTGTATGCGTGTTTGTGTATCTGTTGTGCTATGTGTATACATCAGTAAGATAGTATGGTAGGGGTGTTGGCAAACAGTAACTATTGTATACCCAAAGTAAAGCAAACAAGAACAGAGTTCCTTCCGCCAGGTCTCAGCCTTATGAATGGTAAGACTTACAAAGTCAAAACTTGGAAAATAATTCAGTCTGTTTCACCAGACCTCCCACTGGCAAGAAGTGACAGTTCTTTTAGTTTGTGACTTTCAGACAAGTAACCAACAATGAGGGCATGCAAGTTTCAGTAAATAGTGCCTTGTTGTACATGAAAATAAATGTCTCTAGCACACATAATAAAGTCCTCAACACTCTGCTACAGACTAGGGCAGGTAAAAGTTTCTCGCAAATAAAAGTCTCTGGCAAGCCAAAGTCTTTGGTAAAAAAAAATGACTGTGATAATACCTTAGCAGTAGATCCATGTCTCTTGCTGACCACACAGTGGTATAAAATATGTCTCAGAATTCCCACCATTAGGACTTTCCTATGAAGTTCTGCAATTCAGGTTAAAAAATCCTCATCTTGGAGCGAACTGCTCCAGCTTTAGTATATCTCACTTCACAGAAAAAAACATCCAAACTCTTCCGGTCCTCTCACACTGACTTCAGCCATGTTATCAGTGAACATACCTTACACTGGCATCTTTTCACAGCTACCTCTGTTTACCTGATATCCCAGGTAATTCCCTTAAAGAAAAGTTCAAAGCACTGATAGTGTATAACAGAAAGACTTACCCTTTTCCTGATCTCATCTTTGTGCTTGTGATTGCTGCCTTATTTGTAAAACTAAATTCATTCTATTAGGATTTTATCTAAATTTTAAGTTTTAAAACACCTATAAAAAATGGAAATCTGACATTGTATTCAATAATTGGCATAATCAATGCTGAATATAAGGGGACAATGACCTCATTAGGTGTGGATGATATCCCTTTGACAATCAGCTGCACTAAGTAGAAGGACTTTCTGACTACTGTTGTTACATCTTGATAAAAGGAGAGAATTATCAACTCAAGTTCCAAGGTTTTTAATAACATTTGCATTTTGGAGCTGAGTGTTGTGCATGTTGGATGCTAGGGGGAGGGGTTATTTACCAAATGTGACAATTTTGCACTTTTTAGCATTTAATGTGTACCCATTTTTACTACATCAGAGGTTTACATGTATAAGTTCTTGCTGAAGGGTTTTGGCATCAGAGAGGGACTTAGCAGTGACTCCCAGTTTACAGACATCTACAGACTTAGATAGCCAGTTGTCTTGGTTCACAGCCTGGAGATCAGAAATGTTAATGTCAAACAAAAGAGGTCCCAACACTGAGCCCTGTGGGACACCACTGTCACCTTCAAACTTCCTGATGAGGCACCTGCTGCCCATCTCATGTGGGTTCTGTCTTTTATCCAATTTACTATCTATTTTTACTGCATTAAGCTTACCAACAATGTTAGCAAAAGGGGTGGTGTCAAATGCCTTATCCATGTCAAAGTGCACTGTGTGGGCAGCATGACTACTGTCAAAAGAAAGCCTGTGTTACCCTTGACAAAAATAAACTGCTCTGGATCTAGCTTTATGAGATTTTTAACATCATAGGTTATCAGGTCAATTATAAAAGGTTCCATGGCTTTACAAATAAGCCTTGTCAAACTGATGGGCCTGTAATTCCCAGGGTCATTAGTGGGGCCTCTTTCATGCTCCAAACCACAGGGACAAAGCCAGTGGCTGGATGCAGGTTAAAGAGTATAATGAGTGGTACCACCAGTGCCTATGTAGTACTCTTTAAACCAGCTAGCTATAATGTCAGACTCCATTGATAAACTATTTTTAGTCTCGTAGAGGACCTTCAATACATGTTATTTAGTGATGATGGAGGTCTGAGAGATTCCGGGATGAGTGGGCCTTCAATACTCATCTCTGGAGAAAAGTCCACACTGAATGTGTTTGCTAGTATAGTAACAATGTAGATGATGCTATTATGAATAACTTCAGAGCACTGGTAGTTTCCTAACATAGCTAAATAAGGCTTAATACTGTTCCTTAGTTTCAGATGCTAACCTAAATTCATGGGATGGTTTAGTAGACCTAATGGTATTTTTTTCAAGTTTTCAGACAATTTTTTCTTTTGTTGTAGAGTTTATTTATGTTAACGGACCACCAGGATGGTTCATTTTTAAATTCTTCATTATATTTAGATCTGGTCAAGACTGCCAGCCCCATGCAGTTATTTAAGTAGGTATAAATGCCTTTGCGAAGATACCTGCAGTGGCAACATCTGGAGTAATCTTGCTATCAGTGAATTTTTAAACTTCCTCATAGAATTTGATGACATTAGTACCTTTGAAATCCCTGAATTCTGAGATATTGGTTTCCATGGGTTTAGAGATTTGGAATGTGAAGGTAACACGTTTATTATGTGACTTAACCAAGGAAAGAGAGATGCAAGTGGAAAAATACAGTCACTATATTCATAAGGATTAGGTCAAGCATTATGTACACCCATGGGTTTGTTAACAATCTGGTCCAGGGAGTTTTTTATCAAATCTATGAAATTGTGGGCATATCCTACACTGAAGATATGGGTACTCCAGTTTATTGAGGGGGTGGTTAAAGTCTGCCAAAATAATGAAGGTCTTGTTTATAGTGAATTCATAAGGTACATTTAGGAACCTTACATAGGTTCATAGGTTCATAGCTTGGTACTAGGCTATGAGCCCTAGGGCCTATACAAGCCTAGCCATAACAATTCCCTGGCTATTTCTACCCACATTATTTACTTTCCTGGACCCCTGTCTAGCAGGGCGACTGACGTGATCCCTGGGGTGAATTTCCTTTCTCCCATCCAATCGTCAAGGTTCCTCTTGAAGAGGTCCAAAGAGGCACTCTGCTTGACATGTATGGGCAGTCTATTCCAGAGTCTGGGGAGTCTCTGGGTCAGGAACCTATCCCTCCACCATGTTTTGTTTATTGTGATGACAAGGTTTAGATCCCTGGAGCGTGTAGCTCTGAGGGATTGGGATTTCTTTAAGTGTAGCATGTCCAACAGCTCTGGGTTTGACATGGCCTTGTATGTTAAGCAGAGATCGCCTCTGAGTAGACGATATCACGACAGAGTATAGCTGGAGTTTTTTAAGGCGGTCAGCGTAGGGCATCTGCTTTAGGCCTGTGATTCTTTTAGTGAGGTATTTCTGAGGCCTTTCCAGTTGTTGCAGATGTCTTGAGAGGTACATACCAAATGGGGCGTTGTATTCTATAATGGGTCTAATAAGGGATGAGTACAGTGGGACAATGACCTCCTTTTTTCTGGATGAAAAGCCCTTCGTGATGCGGTGTGCCACATAGAAGGATTTCCTGACTGTTGTGGCGATGTGGTTATCGAAGGTGAGACCACTTTCCACCTGTGTCCCTAAGTCTCTTATCACACTTTCTGTGTTTAGTGTACTGCCACCTATATGGTAATTCATGGATACATGTTTTTCCCAAAGGGATAACAATACATTTCTTGGCATTGAGCTTGAGCCCATGGCTCTGGCACCAAGCATCTGTTTCTGTAAGGCCCTTTTGTAGAGTATCCACATCATTTGGGGATTCAATAATGGCTCCCAGTTTGCAGTCATCTGCAAACTTTGTCAGCCAGAGTCCCTTAGTGTTGACCTGTACTTCAGAGAAGTAGATGCCAAACAAGAGTGGCCCCAGGACTGAACCCTGAGGTACTCCACTTGTCACTTGTCTGGAGCTGGATTTGGAGTTGGCTACTTTTACAGTGTGGGTTCTATCAGTAAGCCATTTAGCAACCCATTGGGTGACATAGGGATTAATGCCCAACTTAGTAAGTTTATCTATGATTCCAGAGTGGGGATGGTGTCAAAGGCCTTGGCAAGGTCTAGATAGGCTGTGTGGACCACCTTACCCTTGTCCAAGGCTCTGGAGACTGATTCAAAGAAGTCAATCAGGTTCAGGAGACAAGATCGGCCCTTCACAAACCCAAACTGGGTGGGGTCCAGTGTTTGAAGGTTGCCAATGTCTTTGTTTATAAGTTCCATGATAATACGCTCCATGGCCTTGCAGATAAGGCTTGTCAGACTGATGGGACGGTAGTTTCCGGGATCCAAGGTGGATCCCCTTGTGGATTGGGATAACTGTAGCTCTGCGCCACTCAGTGGGCATGAAACCTGAGGTGAGGCTATGATTAAACATGACACTTAGGTGAGGTGCCAGTTCATATTGTAGTTCATGTAGTACACAGCCCGGGATGTCATCTGGTCCCATGGATGCTGTATTCTTGGCTTTAGAGAGTGCGTTTTGTACCTGTGTGGCCGTTATTACTGGAATTTGGCAATCTTCCGGTATTGAGATGGGCCATTTAGGGGTGAGAGGGGTGAAGTTGGCACTGAATCGATCTGCCAGGATATTGGCAATATCCTTCGGATCAGTATATTTAATGCCATTCTGTTTTAGCTCAGAGCAGATCTGAGCATTGCCATTTAGATTCTTGACATAGTTATAGAATGCTTTGTGGTTGTCTTTGGAATCTTTGGCAATTTTATTTTCGTAACTAGCTTTGGAGGATTTTATGAGGCATCTCAGTTTCTTACTGAGGCTAGTAAGGGAGTTTTTTGCATCCTGGTATTTTCCTCTTTACTGCAAAAGTTTCTTCCTTTTGTTGTAAAGTTTGTTTATGGCAAGGGACCACCAGATTGGCTTCAGGGGACAAAGAGAGTGTCCTATAACAGGCTATAAACTGATAGTTGGCCCTGTTTAGTGTGATTTAGAGTTCAGTTAATTACACACACACACACACACACACACACACACACATATATATATATATATATATATATATATATATATATATATTGGATATGTTCCAAATGCAGGAGATGCTCAAGATCAAGCAGTTTGTTGTTGAGACTTCTGCCCCTGAGCAGAGCCATCTCAATCTGATCCTGTTTTGAATTTGATATATTAGTTATGATGGGATGTCCGTTAATTGGAGTATACCTAAAAAAGGCATGATGGGGGTAGCACAGACTTTAGCCAGTATGTGGGAGTCTTGAAACAAGAGGTGCAGACCATCCTTTGCAAAGCAAGTAGGCTTGACAAGCATCTCATCCCATGCTGACATATACTAGATGCTTCTGGAATGATAACAACTATTTAGACAATTATTGAAGCCAGTTATCTTTTTTTTGTACTAAAGCAGCATTATTGGAGAAGGAAGGATTCCACTCAGTACCAGAGTCTTGCCTACATGTGTGACATGCATGGGGAGGTCTGACATGTCTGTCTCTGCTTATCTCTCATGGTTTTGCATCTCAAATCATTCACTGCCATGTATGCCATCAGCATTTCATAGCTATATTTGTTAGCTAAAAGGGTCTTTAAGGGTCCTTGATATATCAGAGATCCTGGCACTTGGAAAACATCTCACCTTTATCCTGTCATTGTCCATCCTAATTAAAGAAGAATCAATGTGCATGGCTGTGAAGTCAAGAATCACCAAAACATTTCTGTTTGCACAGTAGTCTAGTGTGCTGGAGTTAAGATCATTTAACTTTTAGTGACTCTCTGGTGAAAGTGTGCCTGAAAGTGACATGGTGCTGTATTTTCAATGAGACCCAGTCTTCATGAGTCTAGGAGACTTTGGCAGTGATTTTTTACAGGCTCAGTATAAGACTTTTTAGTGAGATTTGGTGTATCACATCTTTATTTTCACAGATGTACAGATTATTCTCAAAGTTTTAATTTCATCACTAATCCATTCAATGTTTAACATACACAAATGCACTTTACTGCAAGGCTGGTAGTTAGATGATTCACAGACTCCTAGTTTTCTTCTTAAAGTGATCATCCCATTGTAGGCAACTATTTTTGCAGTGTTATTACCAGCCATATAGTCAGGGTATAGTGAAGGGGGCAGCTGCCCTGGGTGCAAGGTGTCGGGGTTGGGATCGGTAAATGCCAATGGGTGGAAGTGCAGTACTGCCATTCAAATGCCACTATCACATATGCAGTCAACATTGAAGCACTTAAAATATATGGCTTTGGTGCTGCATATGTGGTGTTGAGTGTGTGCCAATATGCTCCTCCTCACACTGGAAACTCAGAATACCTTTTATTTTTTGCTCACTGATGCAGAGCAAAAAGTTTTTTGTTTTTTTTTTTTTGTTTAAGGTAGGGCACCAGCTGAGGGAGATGTACCAGAACATCTAACTAAGGCTCTGGTTATTATACTGTATGACAACTACCTTATCCTGTTCCCATTTTGCTGTTGTTACCTATTACTATTTAATTACTTAATGATTTATTTTCTGACTGACTAACTGATTGACTGTGCTGTCATCTGTGCACTTTACGTGTTGACATCTGCTACAGGATACACAAAACACACCTACCTACCTACCTACTGCAAACTGTCCACAATTTTTTTAACATTTGAAAGTGGCACAAGATGATATGGAACCAAAGAAAAGTACATTAGACTAAATAGAAACAATTTCACTTAGGTAACTGCAACAAAAAATACTTATTTTAATATCAAAAATTTAATTTTACTTCATGAGAGCTTGATTGCAGCAAAAACAAATGGCAAAAAAAATATTTTCATATTATCTTTTCAATAAAAAGGTACAGTAAAAAAATCAACCTAAAGCAAACACAGAGAAAGCATTCTACGTACAGTATGCCCTCCAGGATGGCCATTATAGGAAAATAATAAACTAGACATGGGAAGGCCTTCATCCCGGGTTATCCATTATTGCCTTATAATTCCCACCATTTCAGGCATTATTGCTTACAGAATTTTCAGAAGTGCATATCTGGGCTAATTATTTTTTCTTCTTCTGTAAAAGGATTCCTTACTATTTTATGGTGGTGGGTATAACTGGATGTTTAAGTGGCTAAGTAAAATATTAAAATATAGCACAATTAAGAGTATGCACAAAATAAAATATGCTGATAACTATAGAATGGTTATTGTGTTTTTCCCTTATTTTCATAACATCCAACATGGTTCATATTTTTGACAGATACAATTTATTAGCTTATGGCTGAAATAGGCTTGCTTTTACCTTATAAGTTATTTTTGCAGGTAATGCAATAAATTACTTTATTTCAAGAGCAAAACATTTGTCTTCATCATGATGTCATGTCACAGACATGTAATGTTAAAAATCTGGATTGAAAATTATATAGTCTGGCACACTGTAAGGGAAATTCATACCTTAAATGTTATCTGATGCCTTGCCTTGAATGTAATTTAATTTTATTTGCCATGGAGGTGCAGGTGGGAGTGCATAAATCTGCTCCGGTTGTTTATTTACCTTCCCCAAAATTCCTACTTGATTAAGAAATAGGGCAATGAGATTTGCATAACAAGAATACCCTAATGAAATCACATTGTTTTTTACAAACATTAAGTTTCTTTCATCATATAAGTGTAAATATCTCCAGCCCTCAAACCACACCCACAATTCATTCAGCTCTGGTCAAAACCTGTTGTCTTTGAGATAATGCTTTTGATGGGCATTGTTTGGCAATAAGTCTATTTTCTAACAGTAGATGTAGTCATTACCCCCACCTTATCATCAAATCTCCAGGAGGATCTGTGAAAACGTTACTGTATTTTACCTGGATACAAAATTAGATGTTAAAGCTTAAAATATCATCTATTGCTTTACTGTACAATAGGTAAAATAAGTAATGAATACATTTTTTCCTTACACTCTCTGAAAACAAGTTACTTAACCAGACAATACACCTGGGTTGTCCCTGAAAAAGAATGCATATGGTGAGTTTCCCCAATTAACAAATATATTAATAAAATAGAAATGCAACCTATTAGCCCAGAATGTTGTAGGTCCTTGGGATCTAAACACTGTCTGCAGTGTTTGACTCAGCCTTTATTAACAGTGTCCATGCCACAGCAGCTAGCACTTTCACCTTTGGTACAGAATGCTGAGGGTTCTATTTCTACACCAGGTAGCTCAATTACTGACAATACAGTGCAGCATAAGGGGGATGCTGTAGTCCCGAATGTGCAGTCCTTCGGATGAAACTTTAAACTGAGACCCCATCTGCTTGAGTTGGTGGCAACTGAGGTGGATGTAAAAGATCCCATGGTATCTATTGAAAAGACTAAGGGTTCTTTGTTTTACAAAAATAACGTATTTACAATATAATTTAAAATACTATTTATAGTACATATTTGCATATGGTTAGAACATTCCAGCACTTCAGACCATTACCGAGCCTTACAGAACCACTAGAGAACTAAGATCTAGCAACCAAAATCTAATAAAAGTAATCAGACACAAAAATGAAGCAGGTAAATCCCTATATGCCTGCACAATAGCCCAGGCCTGGAATACACTTCCAAACCACATAACCGCCACAACCTCTCCAAAACAATTTAAACACTTTCTAAAAAAACACTACTCTAATAATTGGCTATGCTCATGCTACTCCCCAGGTTAATCCAGACCATGGCAAATCACTAAGATCCCCACCAATATATATTTAATCCTACAAGGTATTGTAAAGTTCCTTGTAGAATTAAACCCTACTGGCCATATGAATGAAGAATTCTTCCTTACAAAACTGAATCCTAATAAACAGTAACCTCCTAATCTAAGACTATCTATCTCTCAAATTGTATCCTAACAATTAAACAACCAACTCTAGAACTTTTTCCTAGTAAACACCTGCTCTTTTGATGCTCTCCCTACTAAAAAAAAAAAAAATTATTACTTTTTGTATGACTGCCTACGTATGACCTATTGTGTAGACTAAGAATCCAGCAATCATTTTTATGTGACCTATGTATCATGTGATAATTAACTGTGTATGACTATTTGCTGCATAGAATCACACTGACAACTTGTAACTTTGACATTAACCTCTATTGATGCTTATTACATCTGTACCAAATGATTTAACCAACTTGAAAATTAACTAACTTGGAGCTTTTCTCCCCGGGCCTCCACTGAAAATGGACCTGCGTCCAGTCGGACTCTCCCGGTTAACAAATGTAAAATAAAAATAAAATAAATGAAAAAATAAAATTTATCATCATGTTCTATATGTACACTATTGTTTATTATCTGACAGCCACTCTAGTTTCTACTATCTTTTTTAGCATTTTGTTAAGTCTCATTTAGCACTGTATGTTATTTCTTTAACCCCTGATTCCAAATAATCCAAATCACATTAAATACTCTATCAGTTTTATCTACATATTCTTTGTTTTCTTCTTTATAAAAAACATATTCATTCATGTCCATATTTATGTCATCTGTTCCCTTTATATAATCAAAATAATTTGTATTTCCTAATTGTTTCTATAATTTCACAATTCCTTTACATTGCAAAAAAAAAAATGTTTCTCACTTTCCTCTTCTCCAAAATTATCACATATTCTTTCACATATTTTTTTATAAGGTGTGCCCCCCCCCCCCGCCCCGTGAGCCAGTAATCAAGGAGCCTGAATCCTCACCACTGACACTGGTGAGGGATGTTTACTTGGAACAAAGATAGATACAGACAGTATTTCCAGATGCAGCTCTCTGCATCAAGCACAATTTCCCTTAAGAGCACACAGGGAATACACTCAGTCCAGGGTCTGAGTTTCCCTCTCTCTCTCTCTCTCTCTCTCTCTCTCTCTCACACACTCTCTCTCTGTCTCTCCCTCTCTCTCTCTCTCTCTCTCTCTCTCTCTCTCTCTCTCTCTCTCTCCAGGCCCCCCCAAGTAAGAATCCCCACTGGCATGGCTGTAGGGTTGAGACATCAGTCGAATGTCCAAGCCAAGTCCTCCAACACCCTCTGAGAAACCAGTGCTCTGTGTCCCTGCTTCAAGTAGCTGACACACACACACACTCTTTGAGATTTGATACACACACACACACACACACAC
The DNA here is from genome assembly GCF_019279795.1 of Protopterus annectens. Classification (NCBI taxonomy): domain Eukaryota; kingdom Metazoa; phylum Chordata; order Ceratodontiformes; family Protopteridae; genus Protopterus; species Protopterus annectens. Next base: position 368,106,408 of record NC_056736.1, on the reverse strand, counting down.
ACACACACACACACACACACACACACACACACACACACACACACACACACACACCTCTAGGAAAGGCTGGCACAGATTTATTTACTCTGCTACCCTTTGCCCAGACTATAAAGTAGTTACTGCCACCAGACACTCCATAGCCAGCTACTCTAAGGCTCTTACCCAGTTATACTGAGTGAAATTAATATTAATGTGGCAAGGCTCTCATGAGTGGCAACAGTGTCACCAAATAAATATAAGTACTCTCAAAGGTTAAAATCCCCTTCAGACTAAAAGGGTGAAATCTAGATGTTCCCCTTCTTAAGAAACGAGATAAAGGCTGGAAGCTCTGGACAAAAACTAAATTGTACACTGACTACCAAGCATATAAAGAACTATATAACCTAACTAAAAAACAACTTAATATAGACAAGAAAAACTTTTATCTGATACCCCAAACCACACAAAATAAGAATCCCAAGAAAGACTGGAGAACCATCAATCAAATCCTGCACTCTGGAAATCCCTCTTCTCCCAACCCCTGCATTATTAATTCCCCACAAGAGACTGCATCTATATTTAACTCTTACTTCATTGACTCTATTAGTAAACTTATCTAAGCAGCTAACTCCACTGGTCCCTGCAATAGTAGCACTCCTTTATCACTAAAATACTCCTTCCTACTGAAACCAGTCCATATAAACTATATTAAAAATCTCCTTCTCAAACTAAAACCTTGCTCAGTATCAGCAGACATCCTACCTTCAGTGTACCTTAAGGTACACATAATGCACGCACTCAGGTCACTCCACAATAAGTACAAATAAGACTCTTTGTCTATGTTGGTGTGAATGACCTGAGACATACCTCCCTGGACTACATGAAAAGAGACATGGAGGAGCTCTCTGATCTTGTAGCCCAGGCAGGAATGACCCTAGCCCTGAGTAGCATTCTGCCATCGCTCCAAATTATACCACAGTACAAGGACAAAATTATTGACTTCAACAATTGACTAAGCTTCTGGTGTCATTCTAAGGGGATCCAGTATCTGTCTGCCAGGGATGACATGATCGACAAACCATGATGCTTTACCAGAGATGGCCTACACCTGTCGCCCTTGGGATTCCGGATACTGGCTAAGGCTCTTGCCACCCCTATAGTCCCTTTTTTAGGCAAGGTTAAAAATCATACCTCTCAACCTTGAAACATCAAAAATCTGGACAAGGCCCATGAAAAATAGATACAAATCTGTACGCTGTTTAACATAAAATTTGCATACAGTGGTATTGTGGGATACCAACTTTAGTGCAAACTGAAGAACAGACAACCAAAATATGGCACCAGAGTCCCCCTGCAGCCATTCCAATGTCCCATTACCTGACTATTTTGCCCCATTTACCATAAACACTAATGTGTGCATACTGCTTTACTTCTACAATGATTATTTGGATTTTATTTTTACACTTTACAGCACAATGCGCAAACACCAATAGACATCTGTTAAACAAAGCAATACTATCTCATAATGAAAATAGACTTGGCATTAAAACTTCTCTGCCCCTGAAACTCGCATTCATTAAAATAGCATTGAAACCTACACCATATCCAAAGAAAATGCATCTGGCCAGTGGTGGATAAAAATTACCTTTGGGTTGTTTTCAAATCACTGGCCCCTTGCACACAAAACAAGAAACATACATGTGTTCTTTGATACACCTTCCTGACTTTAGTAAATTATATTCTTTGTATAATACAGCACACTTGTTAGACAGAGCACATTTTAAATTTACTGTTTGAACATTTTTTCAGTAGGCAATGAAACAAAATGCATGAAACAGTAATGACAAAACTGCCCAATTCAGAACATTTCCATCATAAAAGTCTACTTACACACACACACACACACACACACACACACACACACACACACACACACACACACACACACACAATATACATATAAAAATAGAATGACAGTAGTGTAAGGCATAGGCATCTTGCACAGCTTCTTACACTTATTTTCAATTTAAGTTTTTTTTTTTTGGGGGGGGGGGGCAAAAGGCCAAAAACCAGGGACACATTTTAAACATTGCTTGTATAATTTTGTCAAGTTGCTAGAATAAAATGTTGTGTTACCACCATGCATTTCACTGGCAAGTTTTGAACACAGGGCTCTATGCACTACAGTTAGAGCAACATACCACTATACCAAATCAACAGCTTGTTTCCCAAAAGATATGAAAACTGAAACTTAAATGGCTATATCATTTAGTGAATCCAGTTCTCTCTTCTCACCATAGTTCTCAACCTCTTAGCACAAAAAACCTGGACAAGTCAATAATGGGGGAATACAGACCCAAAATAGGGACACATTTCAAATACTGATCTTATAAACTTGCTAAATTATATTCCTTCCCTTGTATAATACAGCACACTTAGTTACAGTATATTTTTAATGTTATTGTTTGAACATTTTTTTCAGTAGGCAATGAAACAAAATGCAAGAACCAGTAATGACAAAATTGCCCAGTTCAGAACATTTCCATCATAAAAGTCTACTTACACACACACACACACACACACACACACACACACACACACACACACACACACACACACACACAAACACCTTACCTGATTTCCCTGCTACGAAGCAAGAGTCCCAAATGCTGCTGAACAAAACAAGTGCCTTATTCAAAGCTGTAACACACACACAAATGATGCTGAACAAAATGAGTGCCTTATTCAAGGCTGTTACTGCGTGTATGCTTTCCTGGCTGTTAAGTGCCAACTGAGTGCTGTAAAGGCTGTTAATGAGTCCCAAATGCTGCTGAACAAAACGAGTGCCTTATTCAAGGCTGTACACACACACCCAAATGCTGCTGAACAAAAGGAGTGCCTTATTCAAGGCTGTACACACACACACAAATGCTGCTGAACAAAATGAGTGCCTTATTCAAGACTGTTACTACGTGCATGCTTTCCCGGCTGTTAAGTGCCAACTGACTGCTGTAAAGGCTTTTAACGAGTGCTGTTGTTATTCAAAACGAGTGCTGTTATTCAAGGCTAAGGTTATTACTGAGTGCTAAGCTTTACCAGCTGTTAACGAGTGCTGTTATTCAAAACGAGCCAATTTTCCGCTTGCTCACATTTGCAGATTTGCAGCTGGAAGCTCATTTCTGACTGGCTGATAGCCCTGACGTTGCTGATGTCATCTCACATGTGATGACATCAGCTCCAACAGTGCGAAATTGCAAAATGGGAAAAGACATAAGAAAAAAATCAGAATTGAAGGGGTGCCACTCAGGAATCGTGGTACCCCTTCATTTGGACCCCAAAACTCAGTAAAACTGAGTAAATCCGTATGGTTTGGAGGTATGGTTAAAATGACAACTTCACCACCATAACAGGTACAAGCAAGCAAAATCTGAGGGTAATGCTACTCAGTGCTAGTAGTCTAAACCTCAAAATGCATTCACTCGAGGCACTCTTTAAAATGGAGTATATCGACATCTGTGCAGTGACAGAGACCTGGATCAAGGCTCCTGAGAGCACCCCTACATTACCAGGCTATAATTCATACCACACATTTCGGCCAACTAACCTGGATCAAAACACTAAAGGCAGAGGCATGTCCATATCCATTAAGGATATCCACACCTCCAGGCTAGTTTCTCAGCATAATGCATCCAAGATTATCCAAGTGCAACTAACTCAGGGCAAGACCGCAATCCAAAGAGTAACTTGCTACAGATCCCCCACCATGGCCCAGGATTCCCACTCCTCATTTCTTGATATACTGGAAAATATTAGGGTTCAACCCAACATCCTAATAATGGGCGATTTCAACTACCCCACCATTAACTGGGAAAACTACTCCTGCACCAGCTCTTTTGCTCAACGTTTTCTGGAATTCATAAATTCCAAAGCCTTGGTTCAACTTATCCACACTCCCACCAGGGGCAGCAATATCCTAGACCTGATCATTACCAACATGAGCGACCGGTGTTCCACACCAGAGGTCAATTCCTCATTGGTCAGATCAGACCCCAAGCTAATCACCCTAGATATCCACATCCTGCCCCCACCCCCCATTACAGAAACCACCGTAAAAAATTTCTCCAGAGCCAACTTTACGCTTCTTAAGACAGAAGTGGCAAACTTCATGACACCCATGCAGATGGACAATAGAGGTACGACTGCTGAATCCTACACAAATGCACTTTATAAGCACTTACATGAGTGCATGGATCGTGCTATTTCTAACAGAACCAAGATGCTATCCTCCAAAAAAAGGAAGCCAATCTGCTGGTCCCCTGCCATAAACAAACTCTACAACAGAAGAATGAAACTGTTGCAAAAGAGTAAAATCCCATGATTGGAGGAACTCCCTGGTCAGCCTCAGTAAGAAGCTGAGATCCCTCATAAAATCCTCCAAAGCTAGTTATGAAAACAAAATCGCCACTGATTCTAAAGACAACTACAAAGCATTCTATAGCTATGTCAAGAATCTCAATGGCAACACTCAGATCTGCTCTGAGTTACAGCACTACCATACCTCCTATCAAATCTTGTAATTCATGTTTAATCGAAAAATCTATAATCCCCTTCATCTTCTAACAAACTCTTTTCCAACTAGAATTCCTCCTTGCACACTTTTAAATATTTATTGCTCATATTTATTATTGAACCTCTGGTTTATTTCCAGAATCATTGTAAACTGATGTGTGTAATTCTTACTACAGCTGTACAATCTCCATTTGTTATAAATGTCTTTTACTTTTGTTTCTCCCTAGCCATTCTGTTCTGCGATAAAATAGTAATTAATTTTGCTTAGAGTATTTATGCACTGCTCCTATTTTTCCTACTAGCTATACTTTTGTACCTCTCTTGCTATTCTGACATTTGATAAAAAAAACTGTTTGTGTTTATTCTCTGTTTAGACAATTTATGTATGCTACCATTAATCCTGTTAGTTATTGTAAAGGAATAACTTGTCGTACTGTGGAGCTTTTCTCCCTGGGCCTCCACTGAAAAAGGGATTTTGCTCAGTCAGACTATCCCGGTTAACAAATGTCAAAATAAAATAAATAAAATCTTCTCTAAAGGACTAGCCACAATGCGAAATTGAAATATATTTAATAACAAATAATAAAAGAACATGAAAATACTAAATATCTATGTACAATAAACACCAGAGTTTCAATCACAGGAAATATTAAAATAACACAGACAAATAAATTCACACAGATACAGAAAAACTGTACTTAACTAATCTCACTATATTTTCATGACTGATCTAAAGAATTACTATTCCCTGGTTACTTACTAAAGCAAGGCATGATAAAGTAGCTGAGTGATACTTCTATGTTGGGTTGCAGAAACAGATTGCTTTTAGACGTCTGTCTCATCTAGTATTAAAACATAATTTTAGTCCTGGATTACATAATAACATCACACACATCTTATTGTCTGACTTCTGGTTCCCACAACACCCCCTTTACTAGCAACTGAGAATCTACCACATATGTGTCAATAATACACAAATAGAGCTTTGCTAAGATCTGTTGCAGCTTCTGGAAGTCATAAAACAATTTCAAATGTCCACCCTTCCAGAGTAGCAATTAGTTCTCTGCTAAAGACAATACAGTAAGCTTCCTAGTACAGACTTTGTGACTCTGGCTGCATTGAGACTTGTGAGATACAATCTTTATGGCTTATACCATGTAATTTAATTTCAAACTATTTTTCAAAGTAAACTTGACTGAGATTAACCTCTTCTCTTCCAGTATCCCCTGTTACAATGTATTAATTTCAGTAGTTACCATACACTCAGACATACAGGTATACTTCTTTTTCTGTCAAGTAGGACCCATTGTTGGTACATTTTTAACACAAGCAACCTTACAAATACATTTTCAACACAAATGACATATAATGCTTTACACAACTTCATCTAGCTATGCTGGCATATGTTACACATCCACTGCCCAACTTCTCCTGGCATAGCTGTTAATACCTCACATTGTCACATGAGGCATGTTAGCTTTCACTGGAAATTTCTTTATAGCAAGCCTCTACAAAAATCCTGACATTCTAACATATTTAATTTCTATCTTTTATAGCTTTGATTTTAACTTGCTCTAATACTTTCCATGGATATACATAAAAATAATTTTCCATTACACTTTTATACCACACTTTTTCTTTCATTTCTAAATTCTTTCATATTTCTTTTCCATATTATGATTTTTGGGTAAGCCGTCAGTTCATTATTTATGTAAACTTTTTCTCTTTTGTGATTTTTTTTTTATCATGCTCCATTCTTTTCTTATATTTATGCTTTACTATTTTATTTTATTCATTAAATTTTCATGTGTCTCTCTTAACCATTTAAGCACTTTATACAGCTTCAAAGACACTGCATATACAATAGGATTTATTAATCATAAACCCCTTTTTTATTTTCCTACATACAATATTCCTCTCTTTACAGGATTTAGTCTAGATCCCCATTTAAAGGAGAACGTATCATTAATAATCTTCTTTTCATATGTTTTCGGCATATTAAATGCACCAGCTAAATAAGCTAATTTCACAATACTACTGAATTCAAGAGATACACTTTTCTCATAAATGGCCACTGACTGTTTTACAATAGTCACACATGCATTTAACTTTTCCCATTCCAATTTCTGTTGCAAATTCACATTATCTTGCTTCCCAAATCTGGCTCCTAATACATCTATTTCTTGCATATTGAAATTAGTAACTTTTATTTTCCATTATAACCTAGTCCTTTATTTTCCTCTTTGTTCAGATTCATACCTGTTATTTGTAAACATTTATTTAAATGATTATCACTTCTTCAATTCTACTCATCTGTGTAGTAATTAATTTAATATCATCAGCATATGATAACATTATAGGTATCAGCGTATGATAACATTATAGGTATCTCAATTCCTTCTTTTGTAATATACATTAAATTCTTTAACTCCTGATAAATACAGATTGCTACTACATTCATTGTTATGCTACTCAAATGGTATCATTGTCTTATTCCTCTCTTAATATCTATTTCCTCACTTAACTCAACAATAATTAATACTTTTACTTTATTATAGTTATATGAAGTTACAAACACATATTCTTTATCTTAGTACTCATAGCACTTAAATATGGCCCATAAAATTAAATGCTGTATGGTAGCAAAAGCTTCAATTAAGTATCCTGCCATAATTTGTAGTTCTTCTTGTCTATTTAAACTAACTCTCTAACAACCATTAGCAATTCTAAACTTCCTCTACCTCTAACAGTACATATTGTATTTTGTATAATACTATTTTTTACTTCCATTGTTTGTATAAATTTCATATAATTTTATAGTTTGTATTATTCAATCCTATTGGCCTATAATTTCTTATTAAATGTCTTAAGCTTTTTTCCCATTTGAATTTAAATATCTCACTATATAGTTCCTTATATTTGAAACCCACTTTCAACCATTCATTTAACACTTTTATAATGTATTTTTCTGTCTTGTTGTCATGTTTTTATACATTTGGTATTCTATTCCATCAGGTCTTGGTGTTGTTTCTACATTTACTTGTCCTATTGTTCTGTCTAATTCTACTAATACTATTCCCATCTCCAAATCCATGCTATCGTGATCTGAGAAGTTTTTACTTTCCATAATATTTCTCCTTTCTTCCCCTTATCTTTAAATACTTCTTACACATAATCCACTACTATTTTCAGTATTTTTATCTTTTCATATCATTCCATTTTCTTCTTTCAATTCCCTTGTTATACTGTCTTCTTTCATTATTTTACTTAAATATGAAGCAACTTCTTCTTTCTTTCCCTGGAGAAAACATATTTGTTTAAACAATACATTATTAAATTGTTTCTTAATTTATCATATAAATTTCTTTTTCATTATTGAAATATTCATTATTTTTCTAAATTACCAAATGCCTCTTCACCTATATTACTATAAATTTTCTTCACTTCTTTTTATTTCTTTGCCACTGTATATAACATTTGTTATATTTTCTCTTGAAAGTTATCCACTATTCAGACCAATATTTGTAAAACTGTCTAATATTAATATTATTCTCCCATAATTCGAACCCTCCTATTTCCACTTTTTCTTCCTGTTTCTCATTTAACATTTTTAAACCTTTTCCTATTTTGATAACATCTTTTCTGTATTTTATCTCTATGCAAATAGCTCTATGATATGAGAAACCTGTTTCTAGTGTACCTTCTTCCATATTTGGCAATCCTTCAGATATCAGAAAATAGTCTATTTCTGTTATATATATTCCCCTATTATATGTCCTGTCACTATTATTCTAAATGCTCAGTTTCCCACATCTCATAATTTCCATCACATTTTTGACATCACCTCTTTTTTATCTTTCTTTCCTTAAATCACAGTTAAAATCCCCTCCTATAGTAATTTCTGTGTTTATAGTCACATAGTTCAGAATATGATTAAACATGTTTCCCTTTCTTTGTTTGTAACATTTGCATATAACTCAATTATTCTATATATCTTTTCTTTCCATCTTATATGTACCATATTTCTCCCATTATTACTAGTGTTATATCCAGAATTTTAACTGTCTTCTTAATCATAATTCATAATTTCTATTCCTAAACAAGTATCTTGGCCTAAAGTCCAAACAATATTATGTTCCTATAAAACTTCTGTTAATAGTCTAATGTCTTCAAATATTATTAAGTAAATATTGAATTTGTTACGCCATTCTATAATGCCTTCCTTTTCAGTGTACTTTTAAAACTGTTTACATTTATAGCTAGTATTTTACAATTATCTATTTTCTTTCTTTTCTTTTTCCAAAGAATTCTTTTAAATTAATATTATTAACCCTTCACCCTTTCCCTTTCTTTTTTTTCTTTTATACTTAACCCTATGAATTTTCTTTTTCTCTCCCATACCCTGTTACTGATAGAATTATTTTTACTTTTAAATATTTTCCAGCTAACATTTTCTTCATTACTACTCTCAAACCATTCTTCTATATTCAGTTCTTCATTTTTTATGATTCATTTTTGTCTATCTTCTTATTCTTATCTACATCTATAACCTCGTATTCTCCTTGCTTCTGCCCCTGTTCATCTTAATTTGTTCTTTCGGTTTCTTCTTGTGTTTTTTCCTGATCCTCTTGCTCAAACATACAGTAGAGAGTTGATTATCAGAACTAATTGGGACCTAGGGTAGTTTGGATAATCAAACTGCTCAGATAATCAAACATATAATTGAACCGTATAAAAAAAACTTCTAAAATCTTGTTTTTTTTCTGCACGCAGGGAATACACTTTTCAACCATTCAATGATTCCAGTGGACAATAAAGAATATTTTTTACACACGAGCTGGCTACAAGCTCAAAAAACATGCTTAAGTGAATACATATCATGTTTACATATCCATGAATTTTCCTACCCCAAAAATTTAGAAGGCTGGTTCGGATAACTGATAAGATATCAGATAATAGACATTCGGATAATCGACTCTCTACTGTACTTGCTTTTTCAACATCATCTTTCCCTTCTTTGCAAGCTACCCATATATGCCCAACCTGATTACATTTGTAACACTTCATTTCACATTTCAACCCAATATATTTTCTTTTAGCACAATTCATAATCAAATGATCTGTCTTTCCACAAAAAAAAAAAAAAAGTTTTTGGTTGACCCCAATGTTTCACGACTACTTTTTGACCTTCAACATTTATAATACTAGGAATGTGCACATTTTTGGTTCATTTTCCATTTTAATATAACATTGCAGTTCCATCCCCCAGTCAATAAACCCCTGTTATTATATACCTTGGAAATGCCCATTATTTCTTTACATACATTACTTGGGTGTCTTTTTAAAGTATCCTTTTCAAATTCAGACTTAAATTATATGTGTTTTTTCTTGGTTTCCCTATAAAAAGGCTATAAACACATAAATTCTGAGGAACGCAGTCTTTCTTTTTCATATTCCACTCATTTTTTCCATTACTTGTCCATTTTCAAAAGTAATGTCACAAAAAATCTCTTTACTTAAATGAGTAAAAGCTCTGTGTAGGCTTAGTTCCCAATGGAGAAATTATATTATGCCATACCTCAAACCTTTCCAATCCTCTTTCCTCTTTAATGTAGATCCTTACTGTAAAACTTCTTCTCTACTTTAACTCTGAATATTTTCCTTCTACTTCTTTTCTTCCCTTCTTCCTTACCATATCCACATATAATTCACTTTTCTTCACAGCATCCTTATGTATGCAGTCTGAATCTTCTTTCTGTATTTTGTCTATTATATCTCCCAAAAAATGCCTTTACTATTCTCTGGCTCACGTGTGTCACCAGCAAATCCTGCAAAATATCATTCTGCAACTCTCCCTACTGGAGGTTTGTATCAAGAATTTTGTTACTGTCCATAATCTCCTCAGCAAAAAGTTCCTGATGGAACCTTTATTCTGAATCCTGTGAAGGTCCTGTTGCCTTCTCTTCTTTACCCATTCTATTAAAGAGCTTACACTTAAGCATTTTGTCAAGATTGGAAGGCTCAACCACCTTCAATATAACTCTAGCATACTCCTTCTCCTACCCCTGTAGTTGTGATGTCTTAAATGGCTTCACTTCTGTATCAGTCACCTTCCACTCCTCTTTGATCACTTTCTTATTTTTTACAAAAGATTCATCTGTCAAATTAACTTTAAGGATAACACTATTTTACAATGAGGTAAAACTGCAAGCAACAGTTTCTGATGCCATATCAACATGCCTCCTGCTTCTCTGATCCACCGACATGATCAGGAAGCATCACAGCAACAACTGCCCCACTCTTAACACAAAGATGAGTAGGGGTTCTTTATTTACATAATGCATAATATACATTCAATAATTCTTTACATTCTTACTTATTTACAATATATACATATTTTTAAATTTTATACACACACACACACACATACACACACACACACACACACACACACACACACACACACTATTTACAACTCACATCCTATTTTTACATTTAGCTTCATCAAATAAATCACATACTTTTTAATTTTTAAATTCCCCACTCCAATTTCCACAACCAATACCTTATTTTTTTAAACATTATTGCCAAGTCTTACTTTTCATTAAACATAATTTCCTTAACCCTCTAATTCCATACCAGCCATAATATAACAAGCATTTTTCATCAATACTTTTGACCTCTTTCTTACTCGTGTTTCTATAATACCCAAATTCAATTATATCTATGTTTAAATTATTCACATAAAATTAAATTCATTAACATATTTTTCTGTAATTTTTCTCCATAACATTTTTATCTATTGCATTAAAAAAAAATGTTCATAAGTTTTGAATTTCCCACAATATAAACATACTCTATCTTTTATACTTTTATATGGCATATTCACATTAACTGTTAATTTTTGGTATAGACAGTCTCCATAAAAAATTTGACTTTGTACTGCATATGTCTTTACATATTTTCATTCTTGCAATAATTGCATTTCTTTTTTCAATACTTAAATTATTTCAAGGATGTATCCTATAATATTATTTCAATAATCTTTTTCATAGCACTATTTTCTCTTTTTATTGATTTCATTCACATTTATTTTCCACAATATAATCTAGTCTTGATAATTTTCCATTTATTTACTATAACAAGCCTTTCTTTTTCTTAAGATAAGAAAATTCAACCATTCTGTTTTGCATTTTAAATGTAATATTTTCATTAATACTGAACCTTCACTTTTTTAAAGCATTTCATTACTATGTACAGGTTTAATGATGACACATATACTATGGGGTTTATTAACCCTAAACCACCTTTTTCACTTTTCACATACAATACCCCTATTTTCACAAGGTTCAACTTTGATCCCCAAATGAAAGAAAATATTATGTTATACACCTATTTCTCTAAGTTTAAAGGAAGACTACAAATACCAGCTAGATAAGCAATTTTTGTTAACAGCACATAATTTATTAAATATACTTTCTTTTTAAATGGAAGCCAATAAGACTTCCAAAAAACACACATACGTATTATTTCCTCTATTTATTTATTTCTGTATAGAATTTACAAGTTCTTTTTTCCTGAAGTTTATTCCAAGAATCTTAATTTTATCCTTATTGAAATTTATTTTACTAATCCTTCCCTCAAAACCTGAACCTTGACTTTTGTCTTTATTCAATACAAAACCAATAACCTGAAAATTTTCTTGCATTTGTTTTATCACTGTATCCATGCTTGCTTCATTATTTCTTATAATAATAATATAATCTGCATAATTTAACAAATGGGCATTTTTATTCCTTCGTTTGAAGTATAGCTCATAATATACCTCTCCTTATTGATATACATAGATATTGCATTCATTACTAATATGAATAATATACTACTCAATGGGCAACCTTGTCTAATACCTTTTCCATCTTTATATCTACACTCAACCATGCATTTATCATAATCTTCACTGTGTTATACTTGTATACTGACATGCATATGTTCTTAAGCCTCTTACTTATATACATCAAACATATCCCATAATACTGAGTGATGAATCAAATCAAATGTTTTACTTAAATCTCCTACTATTACTTTTGACTGAACATTTCTAACTACTATATCATCTACTGTTTCCCTAATTATTAACAATGAATCTTGAACATTTTACCTTTTTATGCCAAGGACATGTACATTTACTACATTACCTACATTTTCTTCCATCCTTTTTTGTATTATTTTCATAAAAATCTTATAACCTGTATTATTTAACACAACTGGTCTCCAACTGTGTATTTCTTCCTTCTCCCCTTTCTTCCATATAAACCTAATAATACCACTACATAGTTCTTTATGCCTGAAACATTTTTCTAACAATTAATTTAATACATTCATAAACCATTTCTTTTGCTCAGTAGTCATATTTTTATTTATCTTATACTCTGTTCCTCAGGTCCTGCTGCTGAATCTAAATTAATTACTTTTATTGCCTATTCTAACTCCTCAATTCTTATATATTTTTCTAAATCCTTATTTTCCATGTCAGAAAAATGTACATACCTTCCATTCTTTCCATGTCTTTGCCCTCTACAGTTTAAACAATATCTTAATATATTATTTTACTACATTCATAATCTCCTCTTGTGTATTATGCATTTTACCTGAGGAATCTTTTATCTCCCTCATTACACTGTTTTTCTCTTTGTTTATTTTACTTGAATATGGTGCAATTTCTTCTTCTTTTTTCTTTTCAGGAAATATTTTTGTTTGTACAATAATTGTTCTATTTTTTTTCTTATTGAAATCATATAATTTCTGTTCCTTAATAAAAAAAAATATCGTTCTTCTCTAAATGATCAATCACTTCATTATTAAAATTTTTGTATATTATTTTTCAATGTATAGCTTCTCTTTCTCCCATGTTACATAACATTTTTAGATTTCAGTTTCAAATGTAACCACCTTTCTGACCAATCTTTATAAAATTCTCTCATTTCTACATATCTTGCCATATTATCATAACCTCTTTTCTCCATTTAACATCCCATTTTACTTCATGTATTTTTTATACCTTTTTCTATTTTTAAATGATCATTTCCCTTTACCATAATCCAAACTGCCCTGAGGTCTGAAAAACCTGTTAATAACATTCCTTGTTTAACTATAACTAAACTTTCTGACAATAAAAGATAATATATTTCTGTTCCGTTTTACCTCTTTTATTTGTCCAAGTCTCTAAAGTCCATATTTTTAATTGTTTGTATTTTATAATGTCCTTTACTAGTTCAACATCATAAGCCTTCTTGTTTTGCTGTCTTAAGTTCCAATTAAAGTGTCCTAATACAATTATTTCCATGTTAACTGCTATATATTGTATTATCTTTCTAAATATTTCTTCCCTCTCATTTTTTCATTACATATGCATATATTGCAATAATTTTCATAACATGTTCTCGTCATCTTATATCAATAATAGTAATTCTGCCTGTTTTGCCAATGGCAATGTCTAATACTTTAATTGTACCTTTATATAATATACGTATTCCTGAGGATGTCGCTTTCTCAAAATTCCAAATCACATTTTTCCCCACCACACTTTGGTTTTAATTCTTTCTGACTTTGACAAAAATCTAATATCGTTTAGTATAATAGCATTACTATCTAGTTTTTTACATCATTACATAATTTAATGACAAAATTTACACGTAATTCTGCTTTACATATTGTGTATTCATCCTTTTCCTTTCTTTTTTTTTTTTTAAATCTTCAATATTTATATTTATATTTATATTTCTTTTCCTTTCTCTCACTCTTTTACCAAGTGAATTTCTGTTTTGTTTAATTATGTTCCATTTAATGTTAGCATTTTTACTTAAACCTGACTCTTCTCCTTCTTCAATATTTTCTAAGTTTAAGACTTCCTTCACTTTATCTTTTTGAATCATTTGTTCTCCATCAGTAATGCTACTATTTGTTTATTTTTCTTCTACTTCTGATTCCTTTTCTATAACTTTATCCTGTTTATCCTGTTCTTCTACTCCCTACATTTTGATTCACATTTGTTTTGCTTCATGTCCTATGCCCCCGCATGAAAAATCACTATCTTGTTTCACATTTGTTAATAAAAACACCATCTTTTTTCACATTTGTCAATAAAATGATCAATTTTTCCACACAAAAAACATGTTTTGGTTGCCCCAGTATCTACCTAGGCCTCTTCACCTTTGACACTAATATGTACAATACTGTCATTTTCTAGTTTCACTATCACATTGCAATCCCATGCCCCAGTCTATAAACCTCTATTGTCATACATTTTTGACAAAGTCAATACATCATTACATAAATATAATAAATGCTTTTTTAAAATCTCTTTTTCAATTTTATTTTGGAATTGTATATACATTTTTTTCTTAGTTTCCCTAAAGGAGGGCTTAAGCACATATAAGTTCCATGGTGGACAGTTTTTCTTTTTTTTTATTATTCTATAAATCTCTCCATTATTTGCCCAGTCAAAAAAATTATGTCGCAAAAAAGTCTGTTTACTAATATTGATAAATGCTCTTACCTCATTTGCTTTGACCCGGAGCATCTTAATAATGTTGTCCCATACTGTATATCTGTCCATTTCTGCATCTTTCTTCTGTTTAATCTGCACTATAAACAATCTCTTTTTCAGACTTTTTTCTTCTTCTTTCCTACCACGCACCCCTTCTCTGGCCATTTCTACATATGATTTTTTTTAGCCTTCATGCTTTCACTCTTCTGCACTTCTTTATTCTGTATCCTGTCCATCATCTGTCCCCACGACATGTCCTTACCATCTTCTGGTTCACATTCATCAACCATGCCCAACAATAAATCATCCCGCAAACCTCCAGACTAGAGGATTGTAACAACACAACCTTGTGTTGCATCTTCAGATATGAACAACTTCTGCTGGAACAAATTCTGAATCTACATCCACTACATCTGCCACATCAGGACTGCTTTGAAAAGGCTCTACTGCCTTTTCCCCATCTCCAAAACACCAAATCCACCACTCAGCTTTTCCTTCAGCTCTGACTCCTTTTCTGATGATTTAAACATATTTGCTGTTCTGATAACAGCACCAAAGACACCATCCTCCTTGCTATTCTCCTTTTCAGCCTCCGTTATTACCTAACTTAGCTTTCTGCTTCTCCGAGTCACCTCCATGCCGGGAACAGAAGCAGGAAGCAAAATGCACCACATACAAACACATCCCCCTATGGAAAAAAGTAGTGGATGTTCCCTGGTGCCCTGGCAAAATTTCCTGCAGTAGTATAAATACCACCTCAGGTCTCCCTTAAAAGGGGGCCTCTAACCTAGCGGGACTAACCTGGTCAACAAAAAGATAAATAAAACAAGTCAAAAATAACTGTTCTGTACAGTTTGCACATATGCTCAGCCTCACTTGTGTGCATATTATGCACTGTATGTTTGTCATTATTGTTTTTTTTTTTTTCAAATAATAACTGCAAAGGTTATTCAGACCAGATTACATACCATGGTTAATTAATAATAAGCAAGTACCGAAAGTATCTGAGTTCATTAATGTATCACTGCTATTTAACTACTTTATATGTAAAATAATTAAGCCAGACATAATCTTCAGGCTAACATCCCTTTTACTAACATGGTCCTTAAATATTTAATGCATGTTCAGTGCAGAAACAGAGGCTGTTGAAAGTGAAAAGTAGCCTCAGTACTCTGAATTTTATCCATAGGAAAATAAATCAGAGGTTACCCATAGTGTATGTGCTGACTTAGGATTTATGTGCAAACAGAAATCTTGTCCTTTATATGCAGTAACACCAGCATAGGTTCATAGGTAGGTACTAGGCTATTGGCCCAAGGGCCTATGTAAGCCTAGCCAACAAGCTTTCCTGGCTTACATCACCCAAGAAAGGTATGTTCATGTGCCACTGTCGAGCAGAGACACAGAAGTGATCCCCAGGGTGTATTTCCTATTTCCCATCCACTCATCAAGATTTTCTTGAAGAATGCTAATGAAGAACTTTGCTTGACATAGATGGGTAGCCTGTTCCAGAGTATGGAAAGTCTCTGGGACAGGAATCTATCCCTCCAGCATGTCCTATTTATTGTGGTGACAAGGTTTAGGTCCCTAGACCGTGTAGCTCGGAGGGATTGGGACTTCTTTAGGTGTAGCATCTCCAACAGCTCTGGGTTTGACATAGCTTTATATGTTAGGCAGAGATCACCTCAGAGTAGGCAATATGCTATGGAGTAAAGCTGGAGTTTTTTTAGACGGTCAGTGTAGGGCATTTGTGAGGTACTTCTTTGGCCTTTCCAGTTGCTGCAAATGTCTTGTGAGGTACATTCCAAAAGGGGCATTGTACTCTATAATGGGTCTAATGAGTGTCGAATAGAGGGGAACAATGACCTCCTTTTTCCTGGTTGAGAACCCTTTTATAATGAGGTGTGCCATGTAGAAGGACTTCCTGACTGCTGTGACGATGTGACTATCAAAGGAGAGACTGCTGTCCACCTGGGTCCCAAGGTCTCTTATCACACATTCGGTGTTAAGTAGATTGCTGCCTTTTTGAAAGTTCATAGGTACAGAGTTTTTGCCAAAGGGGATGACACTGCACATTTTGGCATCGAGTTTGAGGCCATGGCTCTGACACCAGGCATCTGTCTCATCATTTGGGGACTTGACTATGGCTCCTAGTTTGCAGTCATCTGTGAACTTCGTTAGCCAGAGGCCTTCTGTGTTAGCCTGTACTTCAGAGAAGTAGATACCAAACAGGAGAGGTCCCAGGACTGAACCCTGTGGTACTCCACTTGTCACTGATTTGAAGTCAGATTTGGAGTCTGCAACTTTTACAGTGTGGGTTCTGTCAGTGAGCCAGTTGGCAACCCATCTTGTGATGTAGGGATTTATACCTAGTTTAGTGAGTTTAGCTATAATTCCAGAATGGGGGATGATGTCAAAAGCCTTGGTGAGGTCAAGATAGGCTGTGTGAACCACCTTACCCTCATCTACGACTTTGGTGACTGCCTCAAAGAAGTTGATCAGGTTCAGGAGGCATGATCTACCTTTCACAAATGCAAACTGGGTGGGATCCAGAGTTTGGAGGTTACCAATGTCTTTGTTTATGAGTTCCATGATAATATGTTCCATGCCCTTGCAGACCAGGCTCATCAGGTTAATAGGGCAATAGTTCCCGGGATCAGTGGTGGCTCCCCCTTTGTGGAGTGGGATAACTTGCTGTGCACCATTCAGTGGGCACAAAGGCTGATGTGAGGCTATTATTGAATATGGTGCTTAGGTGGGGAGCCAGTTTGTTCTGAAGTCCATATAAAACGCAGACTGGGATGTTGTCCAGCCACATGGATGCTGTGTTTTTGGCTTTAGAGAGTAGAGCTTTTACCTGTGTAGTTGTGATTACAGGGACTCTGCATTCTTCCTGTATAGATGTGGGCTCTTTAGGGGGTGAGGGGGAGAGTAAAGTTAGCACTGAACCTATCTGCCAGGATGTTGGCAATATCAGTTGGTTCTGTAATTTTCGTGCCGTTGTGCTGTAACTCAGAGCAGATCTGGGTGTTGCCATTGAGATTCTTGACATAGCTATAGAATGCTTTGTGGTTATCCTTAGAATTAGTGGTGATTTTGATTTTGTAGCTAGCTTTGGAGGATCTTATAAGGGATCTCAGCCTCTTAATGAGGCTGACCAGGGAGCTCCTCCACTCATGGGATTTTACTCTCTTTTGCAACAGTTTCTTCCTTCTGTTGTACAGTTTGTTTATAGCAGGGGACCACCAGATTGGCTTCCTTTCTTTGGAGGATAGCATCTTGGTTCTGTTTGGGATAGCACAACCCATGCACTTGTGTAAGTGCTTATAGAGTGCATTTGTGTAGGATTCAGCAGTTGTAACTGCATTGTCCATCTGTATGGGTGTCATAAAGTTCACCACTTCTGTCTTAAGAAACATGAAGTTGGCTTTGGAGAAATGTTTTACCATGGTTTCCTTAATGGGGGGTGGGGCGGGATGTGAATATCAAGGGTGATTAGCTTATAGTCAGATCGGACCAACGAGGAGTTGACTTCAGGTGTGGAACACCGGTCACTCATGTTGATAATGACTAGGTCTAGGATATTGTTGCCCCTGGTGGGGGTGTGGATAAGTTGATCCAGTGCATTGGAGTTTATGAATTCCAGAAAGCATTGAGCTATGGAGTTGGTACATGAGTAGTTTTCCCAGTTAAGGGTGGGGTAGTTGAAGTCACCCATTATTAGGGTGTTTGGTTGAACCCTCATATTTTCCAGTACATCAAGAAAAGAGGAGTGGGAATCCTGAGGCATGGTGGGGGATCTGTAGCAAGCTACAGTTTGGATTGCAGTTTTGCCCAGAGTTAGTTTCACTTGGATAACCTCGGATGCATTATGCTGCGCAACTAGCCTGGAGGTGTGGATATCCTTAATGAATATGGACACACCTCCGCCTTTGGTGTTTCGGTCCAGGTTACATGGCCGTAAAGTGTAGCATGAGTTATAGCCTGGTAGTGCAGGGGTGCTCTCTGGAGCCTTGAACCAGGTCTCAGTCACTGCACAGATATCAATGTTCTCCATTTTAAGGAGTGCCTCGAGTGAGTGCATTTTGAGATTTAGACTTCTAGCATTGAGTAGCATTACCCTCAGTTTTTGCTTGCCTGTTCCTGTTACAGTGGTGAATTTGTCATTTGAACCTTGCCTAAAAAAGGCACTATAGGGGCAGCAAGAGCCTTAGCCAGTATTCGGAATCCCAGGGGTGACAGGTGCAGGCCATCTCTAGCAAAGCATCGTGGTCTGTCGACCATATCATCCCAAGCAGACAGATACTGGATCCCCTTAGAATTACACCAGAAGCTTAGGCAATTGTTGAAGTCAATCTTTTTGTCCTTGTACTGAGATATCATTCTGGGCGATGGCAGAATGCTACTCGGGGCTAGGGTCATACCTGCCTGGGCTACAAGATCAAAGAGCTCTTCCATGTCTCTTTTCATGTAGTCCAGGGAGGTACATCTCAGGTCATTCACACCAACATGGACAATGACAAAGTCATATTTGTACTTGTTGTGGAGTGACCTGAGTGCATGGGTTATGTGGCGGATCCTGGCACCCGACAGGCAGCTGACAGTAACCTTCTCCTTGTTTAGCCTGGTGAGTGGGACATCAGTGTGCCTGACTATAGAGTCACCTATGACTAGTGTGTTAGGTACATTGTTTTGCCTTATTGGCTGTGGCTGAGTGGCACACTGAGTCTGTGGGCTGTGTGTCATTTGGGTTGCGTTGGGGGATGGAGGTTGCTTGCATTTCTGCTTTGGAGGTCTCTGTTGCTTAGACAGATTATTACTGAGAGCCTCTGCGAATGTCTTTGTGTACTATGTGTGGATTTTGGTGGTGTAGATTTATTGAGACTATATGATGAGTGTGGTGTGGTGCAAATGTTTACCTTCTCCTCTTGACTGTCAAGTTCAGTCTTGGTTGGAGAGAGCTTTACCTCCAGTTTGGCTAGATAAGTGCATCTCTCACAGGTTGTAATGTTGGGTGGTAGGAAGACAGGGTTGTCTGTGTACATGAAGCAATTTCTACATTGCCTCAAGATGACCAGAATCATCAGATAGACAGGAGAGAACACTGGGAGCTGACCCTTCGACATGCCTGAATAAAAAAAAATTTCCTCTAGATAAGTGAGGAAAGTGAGTACAAGAGCTGTTTTTCTCTAAGCAAGTGAGAAAAGTAAGTACAAAAACTGTTTTCCTCTAGGTAATGAGGAAGGTTGAGTGCTATTGTAATTAGTAGCTTATTTAGTGCTTACAAGTTCTGAACTAGTGCTGAGCATGAATAAGCAAATTTAAGTACTAAAACTAAGAATCTGTATCTGCACTAGACAAGTTACAGGACAGAAACAAGTGCAAATGCAGGCTTTCAAATCAGAAAGTTGAGAGAGATGGAAAAGATTGCCCAAACGGCCAGTAACTACAATTTCTGGGACAGAACCACTCCTTATGTGGTAGACAGGTTACCTAGTGCTTACCACTCCCACTGATAAGCTAGAAGGGGGTCTCAGACGCTTACATACAGTCCTGGATACAGCAAATCTGTATCTGGACTACACTAGTTACAGGAAAGGTAGGAAACAGGCTTACAGTATTTTTTACAGAAAAGTAGCTAAAACAGCAGTAAAAACAAGTCACATGCAGTGCAAGCTAGCACACGAGTATGTAGCAATATTAGACCAAACTCAGTTTAAAAATGCAATTAAATTAAAAAGGACTAAAAGCAAGTGCAGAAGGAGTTTATTAGGTAGAATGTGGTAAAGAGATGGGACTGGGGGAGTGTCCTAGATCAAATCTACAGTAGGGCAGGCAACTGCAAAAGCCACCAAATGTAAACTATAAGCCAAAAATAGGGAGGGTGGGTGGGACAAAACACTTTCAGCAGAGATCTGAAAAACTATAAGCGACAATTAACAGTGCAAACTCTAAAACTAAAAAAATATACTTAGCTCTGTATATTTCCAGATAGATTGAAAAGCAATCTCTCAGAACACATGTTCCAGCAATGAAATGTAGGCTGTTACTAACAGGTCTAATTTTATGCAAGTGATCCTTGAGTTAGATAACACACAAACTGTAAAAAACAGTTATACCAACTGAAGACACAGCAGAAAATAGGGGGAGGTGGGGAAAACACTTTCTGCAGAGATCTGAAAAACTATAAGCAACAATTAACAGGACAAACTCTAAAACAAAAAAATATACTTAGCTCTGTATATTTCCAGATAGATTGAAAAGCAGTCTCTCAGAACACAGGTTCCAGCAATGAAATTCAGGCTGTTACTCACAGGTCTAATTTTATGCAAGTGATCCTTGAGTTAGATAACACACAAGCTGTAAAAAACAGTTATACCAACTGAAGACACAGCAGAAAATAGGGGGAGGTGGGGAGAAAACTTTCAGCAGAGAACTGAAAAACTATAAGCAACAATTAACAGTACAAACTCTAAAAACCAAAAAAATATACACAGCTCTGTATATTTCCAGATAGATTGAAAAGCAGTCTCTCAGAACACAGGTTCCAGCAATGAAATGCAGGCTGTTACTAACAGGTCTAATTTTATGCAAGTGATCCTTGAGTTAGATAATACACAAGCTGTAAAAAACAGTTATACCAACTGAAGACACAGCAGAAAATAGGAGGAGGTGGGGAAAACATGTTCAGCAGAGATCTGAAAAACTATAAGTAACAATTCACAGTACAAACTCTAAAACCAAAAAATATATACTTAGCTCTATATTTCCAGATAAATTGAAAAGCAGTCTCTCAGAACACAGGTTCCAGCAATGAAATGCAGGCTGTTACTAACAGGTCTAATTCTGATAAGGACTGGAACTAAGCAGGCAACATTTGTCAGTCTGGTCAAACTGCTCCTGCCATGACTAGTTGGTCATGTAGGTATTTAAACAGTACATAGTTGCATTCATTTCTACATTTTGATCTGCGAGTTATCAGGTCATCATTGATTTGGTCAGAAACTAGTCACAGCCTGCCTGCCTGCCTGTATTGGGGTTTGCTGGCAACTATTTAGTATGTTTACTAGGAGGTAGGCAAACTGAATTAAATATACAAATAATACTGTACAGCTTGTATGTGAATCTTAACTAAGGTGAAAGGGTGGGTGTTTGCTAATGATTTCTTACCTTAAGTGTCAGTAAGTCAAAATTTATGCTATTTGAGAACAAAGCCACCTTCTCTGAGGATCAACCAAGATGACTGAAGTCAATACTGAAATAATTCTTTCAGATGCATAGATCTTGCAGTTGACCAAAGGATACATTTTATAATGCCATGTTAGCTGGTCTGTGGTGGGGTCAAGTGTTTCCTCAGCATGGATACAACACTTTCTTTTGCAGATACTATACTTTTCATTTGTCTTATGGAACAGCTGGCATTTAATTATTTATGTATTTATTCACTATTTGTTCACCAGATAAGTGGACTGGTCTATTGTCCATTTTCAGCTAGGACCAAAGCTCAAAGATCAGAAAATACATCACATTTTTTTCAGTCAACAATATTATATACAAAATAAGTACATGGCAAAATTCAGAATATAACAGTTAAGACTGAATGCAAATAGTGTAAGATTAAAAGATCCAGTCAGAGTGCATTGAGAAAAGAACAAAAATTGCAAAATGCAAGCTAAGATATACATAAAATGCAGTCAATCATACATGTAATAAACGCCTATATACATGTGAAATATATGCTTATAAGAGGCCACATTAAGAGGCTGAGAAAAGTTTTTTTAAATGTCTTTTATTTTTCATGATATGAGATGGTAAGTTATTTAACCATTATCATGGTAGCATTTGCAGGTAGAGTCATTGCCATGGTAGCATTTGCAGATAGGTTTAGTAAAGAGATGCTCTTTATGTGAAGCTTTGAAGTTTTAATGTTTTTTACATTTTTGATGTCCATAGTCAGGTGGTTCCACGTATCAGGTCCCAATCTACAGAAGGCTCTCCTGCCTACAGCAATTTTAAATGGAGGGTGTACTAGAGATAAACTGTTGTCCTGTATACTTCTAAGTACATAAGGGTTGTCTTGTAAAGGAAGTTTCACTCATAAAGGGGGGTTAGTCACTGTGCCTTAGTATCTTGTAAATTAGAGTACTTAGAAGAAAAGTGGGTCTATGAGGCATTGAAATACATTTAGAATTTTTAACAAATTGCAAATTGTGCATCTGTTTGGGGTGGTCTACTAATACAGTGAATCTGCAGATTTTATTCTCAGCAATCTGTATTCAGTGAGTATTGTAGGCCGAATGCATAACAAGCAAAGGAAGTCTGTATTCAAGTCTGGTTATTAAAATATTTTTAGCAAAGGCCCTGGAAGCTGTGGGTGAAAGGAGGTGACTGATCTTGTAACATAGTTTTAATTAAGGACTTTTATTAGTTAGAAAATCCATATGTGTGGTAAAGGAAAGAGCAGGGTTGAGTACATACCTCTAAGCCTCTTAGCACAAGAAATCTGGACAAAGCCAAAAATAATGGGGGAACAAAGGCCCAAAACTAGGGACACATTTAAAATTTTACTATTATAAACTTAGAAAATTACTAGAATAAAAGGTGTTGTGTTAGCATACATTTTCTATAGGATATGAAATATGAAACTCAAATGTTTACCATTATTAAGTGACTTTAATCCTCAGTGATTTGCCAGAAAAACCACAATTTTTATGAGGAACAGACCAAAACTATGAGGCAAAACTCTGGACAGTTGAGAGATAAGGTTGAGTATTAGGTCTAAATATAACTGCTGAGTGGCATTAGATATTGTGTTCCAATTAAGATCTGTTAAGAAATAAAAGGAATACTGAGTGATTTCTTGGCTGAGGCAAAGAATTTTTCTTAGGATTAATTAGTGGTTTATCAGTAGTGAATGTGGTGTCTAATGAGTGAAATTGTCCTGTAACTTGGTTTGCAGGTCAAAGCAGTTAGCACTGGAATCATGATTAGGACTAGTCAAACTGCTTTTGCAACTCTCAAAATGCTGTATCATAGCATAGCAAACTTTGAACTGTATCTTCCACTTAGAGTACACCATTAGGATGTCACACAAACTAAACAGGCATAGAATGGTGTATCACTTTAGATTTGCTACATGTTTTTTTTCTTGATGCTCTAGTTTTCATCTACCTCCCAAAAACATGCAATAGGTGAAATGGCATCCCCCAATTTGCTAGTAGGTGTGTAAGTACTGTGTGATTCAGAAAATAAGTTTCCTCTTATAGATCAACACTTTGTCCAGAAAGTTTTAATGCCAATGTGTGCTGAGATGGGCTTTGTCATTCTCATGATTACTAGAAAATGGATGGATGGATGGATGGATGGATGGATGGATGGATGGAGGGAAGGATGGATGGAGGGATGGATGAGTAGGTCATGGGTGAAAAAAAAGTTACCCAAGGTCTAGTCCAGTTACCTCTCAAAAATAAGCTATATTACTAAACATCACTATGACAGCATCCAATGTGGTTCCTAATTAAAGTCTGATGGCTTTGTGAGCCAGTCACAAAACAGAGATCACAATGCCTTGGAACCACACAACTACTAACTACAGTCAAGATTAAGAACACAATCATAAAGGCTTTTTTGCAGTGGGGCTCTGCACACCTCAGTGTGGGTGCTGCACTCTCATTATACTTACATATACCAGCTCCATGATCACACTCTATCTGGATAAGAAAAATCCCCAAGATAGCTCAATCTTAATCTTACCACAGAGATCACACATTAAAGTGCCTGTCACTACAGTCATGATTATAAGGCTGATACCCAAGCATTAATTATCATGAGGCTGTCATCAATGTACATATGATTATTAAAAAGTAGAGTCTTAATGGATGTGCAGAGATCATATAGTCTTCCTTACCCTGAAGACACAAGCTTCTGTGTAATTACAGAAACCTGGTCACAGTGTTGTGATAGTGCTCCCTCTGTTTCAGAGCACAGTACCTATCATATATTCAGATCCACAAGCAGCTAGTGGGGGAGGAGTATCTGTATTTATTCATAACCCTATTGTCATTCACCACATTACACATGATACCAGTGGTACCTCATAGGGCTCTTTGTAGACTCTCCTTTTTTGGGTATACTTGTCTGACATAAAAGCTGATATAAAGAGAATATGGATAACCAGTTCTGATGAATATTGCAAATTGGGAATGGTTATCAAATCCCATGTTGATATTCAAATTGTTTAGCAAGAGCTGCAGCAAATAAATGTTTGATACGTTAATTATAGGCTCACCCTTAATACCAAGAAATGCAGCATAGTTTCCTCTGGTAGATATAGCATCACAATAGCTTATCATATAGATAACACCCTAATAAACACAAAAAGAGAAGAAAAAATGGCTCAAAACAACCCAATTTATTAAAACTGTTAACCACTTTCATCTTACACGTGAATCAAGACTTCTTCAGGTTCTGAAGAAGTCTTGATTCACATGTAAGATGAAAACGCTTAACAGTTTTAATAAATTGGGTTGTTTCAAACCATTTTCATCTTCTTTTTCTGTGTTTATTAGTTTGAGTTTATGGTCAGTGTTTATAGATAACACCCTACTTAAATCTGATACAGTCATCAAAGACATGGATAGAGACTTGCTTTTTATCATCACATCTGTGTAGTGGTTAGAAAATCATTTTACATAGCATAATTTATACTTCATGATATCTCATTAAGGTTAAAAGAAGTCTTAGTCCCACTTCCTTCCTTCATTATTAGGCCCATCACTGAATATAATATTCCCTTTGGAAAGTGCATAGTAGACATATAAACCAGTTTTGAGAGACCTCAATATTTTCTCTCCAAAAAAATCTCAATACCTTTAGCTCAGAGGTATAGCTAGTGCTCCTGGTGCCCAGGAATGTTCCCCAATCTGGTATCTCTCCTGAACTTTAAGTTGAAAGCCAAAAAACAGGTTCTCCTCTACTTCAAGATTAAAAAAAAAAAGAAAAAAAGGTCCTCTCATTCTGTAATAGGCTCACCAAAAATGCATTGCCTGTATTCATTTCTGAATGCTGGTAAAGCACTAAACCAAATGCACAGAGCAAAAGAGCTTAATCCAATATATCCCATTTCTGGAGTAAGCTGCCCCCCCCCATGCATCAAGCATATTATCTCCCTAGCAGCCTCTAAAACAAGTCCAAATGACTGAATGAGTAACTCTAGTCTTTCATATGGGATATGTCAAGAATCTCAATGGCAACACT
Source organism: Protopterus annectens (assembly GCF_019279795.1). Lineage (NCBI taxonomy): Eukaryota > Metazoa > Chordata > Ceratodontiformes > Protopteridae > Protopterus > Protopterus annectens. The sequence continues at coordinate 368,080,058 of NC_056736.1, read as the reverse complement.
CAGATCTGCTCTGAGTTACAGCACAATGGCACTAAATATACAAACCCAACTGATATTGCCAACATCCTGGTAGATAGGTTCAGAGCTAACTTTACCCCCCTCTCAACCCCTAAAGAGCCCATCTCTATACCGGAAGAATGCAAAGTTCCTGTAATCATGGCTGCACAGATAAAAACCACACTCTCCAAATTCAAGAACACAGCTTCCATGGGACCAGACAACATCCCAGGCTGTGTTCCACATGACGTACAGAATGAACTGGCACCCCACCTAAGTACCATGTTCAATCATAGCCTCACCTCAGGCTTTGTGCCTGCTGAATGGCACACAGCAATGGTTAGCCCACTCCATAAGGGGGGAGCCACCACGGACCCCGGGAACTACTGCCCCATTAGCCTGATGAGCCTGGTATGCAAGGCCATGGAACATATCATCATGGAACTTATAAACAAAGACATTGGTAATCTCCAATGTAAAGGAAAACACAAAGTTCAATGCACGTAAGGTTTAAGCAAGGCACCCTTTATTACTTGCAGTAAGGAGACAAAGCATGTAAGTACAAGGTTTGTCGGATTTTTTATAGCTTAGCATGCTGTTTTTATAGAGTTCTTTGCATGTACACGGGAAGATGTTGCTAGATTTACTGCTGACATAGTCAGAAAATTGTTGTCTTGCAAAAACATGTTTGGGAAAAACAACCTGGCCTTGGGCTAATTTTAGCTCTCCCTAGTTTTTCATACTTTTTCAGCTGTCCAGTTCTGATATGATATATTTCCCTAAGGTCAAGGTACAACCCTGGCCTCAATACACACTCTGCTGACTATGGTAGACTTTTAGGCATCAATTTTTATCTTATCAAGGTCTCCTGCAGCTGCACATATTTTACACAGAATAAGCAGAATAAATGTATTAATTCTTTTTAACCCTTAATGCATTTAAGCTTGCACATTGCAGTTATACATTTTCTTAACATTTCCCCCATTTTAATACTTTATTCTACCTTCAAAACAATCATAAACAGTTTTTCTTCCCATAACCATTTCCTACTTAGGATTTGCAGTTAGAGAGTCATTCAGTTTAAGCTTGTGAAAGCATTTTTTCAGTTTTGAGTAATTCTTTAAATTCAACATTCTGATATAAAGTTTCTGAAACTGAAGAATCTATGATATTCTTAACTAGTCCTTTCATACAGGGGATGCAGCAGCATCCACACACCATCAGTAAGGCTGCCCCTACACAGATGGCAATCAGAATGTTCATCAGGACGCTGCCCCAAACCCCGAACCATTTCTGAAAAAAGTCCATCAATGGATTTGGTCCTGGTTTGGTCATGGCCGACACTTGCTGAATTACTTCAAGATGGCTGTCTATCTCGTGTTTGTTGTTAGGAATAAATGAACAGCACTCCTCCTGGATTAAAGTACACGTACCTCCTTTTGCCGCTAGGGTGAAGTCGAGAGCCATGCGATTTTGAAGCACCACTGTTCTCATGGCAGTCAATTCATCAGTTACCAATTCTAGGGTGGAAAAGGTCGCATTACTCATTGTTTCAAGAAGTTTAGATAGTTTTCTCAGCTCCCAGATTGATTTCACTGCTTCATATGCTGGTATTATGCCTGCCCAAGATATGACGTCATCACCCAGATTCATGTGCGACAGTCCTTTGCCACTCACATGGCCTAAATCATGATGGCATATCCAGGGTGCATCAATTTTTCCCACTGGATTAGCAGGCTTCTTGATTTCTCAGACATTCCGAATTTTCCCTTGAGGTAAGACTGCTGTGTGTCGTATGGCCGGAACCAGGTATCCCAAAAAACAGCTACCGGACCAGTTTTCAGGTAGCCATTTATATGCTTTTCTTCCGTATATAAAGTAACAATTTTCTACTTTGGTGGTAACTTTACTATGAACATAACCTTGTTCTGCATGAAACATTTTTTTGTCAATTATGGACAGTTGTTTGTGTAGAACAGAATCATGTTTTACTTCCTCGATTGTTCTATGCATCAATTCACAAAATGAGTCATAGTTCATGTTGCAATAAGATCCGGTGTTATTAGGTTTAGTGTAGCATCTATAGGGAACTGTTACATTGCAATGGCTCCATCCTACCTTGACTGTATCATTTTTATGAAAACACACAATTCCATTTTGACGTATAGATAAGTGTAATGCTACTTTATCTTTTGACGTGACATTCAATGTGTCATGAATTAGGTTTTCCCAGGTCTTATTAGCCTCTAGGGGAACTGAAGTTAGTAGCAATCCCCCATGTGCTGTTGGTAGAGCTGTGCAGACCCAGCAATTCGAAACATTGAAGGTTTCAGCATACACGTATTTAATTGCCTGGTAAGTATTGAAATTCGGGTGACACTCATGCTTACTAAGTTCTACTTGTGTAGCAGAGAAGAGAAATGGCCATAACAAAAAGATTATTGTTACCATGATGGTCAATAGGATGGTCATGCAATATTTCTGTGGAAATGGTTGTTCCGTATTGTCTCTGTCTTCTCCATTTTTTCCAAAAAGATGTATTTTGATCTTTCTTGATTCAGTCATTTTTACTTAGGACACGTGATCTTACTCTCTGCTCTATAGGACCTTAGTACTGATGATTGCTTCACTGGGTTTGAGACAGATCAATTCCTATTGATCTGACCCCCCTTTGTAGCCAGACTTTTGTGCTTAGGGTCCAGATGGACAGGTAAGGTCTTTGTCCAGTTCGAAGTTTCTCACCAACTTGCAGTACGTCAGATGTATCCATGAAGCTCGTTCTGCTATCTTGACTGCAGTAGGTGTTGAGAGAAGCACCTGGTAGGGACCTTCCCACTTTGGCGATGCCCAGTTCTTTCACTTCACGATTTTAATCCACACCCAGTCCCCTGGCGTCACTGTCACTTCCGATGTTTCGGCTGGTTTCTGACCTGAAACAGAATTAAACTGCAACAGATGTTTAGAACTCAACAACTTTTTCATATATTCAGCTAGTGTAAAATCAGCTTCCTGGTCTGATGACATGAGAGGTTTCCACTGGGGTGTGTAATAAGCCCTTCTATACAGCTTTTCAAAGGGAGTCAGTCGTTTTGCTAAAGGGATAGTTCTCATGTTCAACAGTGCCAGGGGTAAACAGTACAGCCAGGTTTTCCCCGTTTCAGCTATCAATTTCCTCAGTTTGCTTTTTAGTATACCATTATGCCTTTCAACCAGCCCTGCAGACTGCGGATGATATGCACAATGATTTTTTAGAGAAATACCAAAAAACGTACTCAGCTGCTGTATGGTTTGATTTACAAAGTGCGTACCATTGTCGCTATAGATTCTTTCCGGGATACCGAACCTAGGAATAATGTCCTTAACAAGTACCTTTGCTACTGTAGCTGCATCTGGATTTTTGGTTGGAAAAGCTTCCACCCACCTGGAGAACATATCTATAATGACAAGGCAGTACTTCTTGTTTTCACATTTGTTCAGTTCTATAAATTCCATACAGATAGTGTGAAACGGATATGGTGGTGTGGGAAAACTCCCTTGCTTAGGCTTTATCGCCCCCTGTGCATAGTGTTTGTTACAGATCTGACACATTAAACAAAATTTTTTAGAATAGTTTGTAAATCCATAAGTTGTGAACACCTGGTTCACCAGCTGTATCATCCCCCCTGTTGAGACATGGCACTGCCCATGGCTCAACAATGCCGCATAGCGGAACAAGTCAGAGGGTAGTATTGGTTTTCCCTCCTTACAGATGTACAGCCCCTTTTCGAGGATTGCTCCTCGTTTCATCCATCGCTGTTTTTTCTACTTGCGTAGTGAGTGTCTGCATTGTTTTTAACATATCTTAATTCAAGGTTTCAGAGGCTTGTAATTTCTTATCTAGAAGGAATACCTCTGTAGCTGCCTGTTTTGCAGCTGCATCAGCTCTCACATTACCTTTTGAAATTATGTCCTGTTGTTTGGTATGAGCTGCACATTTGCAAATAGCTACCCTTCGAGGCAACTGAACAGATTCTAAAAGATCTAAAATAAGCTGCGCATGATTTATAGGTTTGCCAGTAGATGTTATCATCCCTCGGTTTTTCCACTGTTGTGCAAACACGTGTACAGTGGAAAAAGCGTATTGGCTATCAGTGAAGATGTTTACACATTTATCCTTCGCTAAGGTACATGCTCATGTCAGAGCAATCAATTCTGCTGCCTGCGCAGATAAATGATGTGATAAAGATTTTGCTTCTATATCTTCAGTATCAGAGACTACTGCATATCCTACTAGGTTCTGTCCTGCAGGGCCCCTTTTGCATGAGCCATCCATGTAGTATGTCACCTCAGCATTATCCAAGGGGACATCCGTGAGGTCTTTCCTAGGTAATGTCTTCTGCTCGATTATTTGCAGGCAGCGGTGTGGTGTGCCATCTGCAGGAGTTGGGAGCAGAGTAGAAGGGTTTAAGGTCATACATCGTTCAATTGTCATATGAGGTTGGCTCAACAATATGGTCATGCAGGAGAGATGCCTAGCAGGGGAGAGATATGCTACTTTTTTTGTATTAAAATAATCGCGACTGCATGAGGTACCCTCAGAGTGAGTGGGTGAAACAAGACTACTGAGGCTGAAGCCTGCACTGCCATTGCTGCTGCGACTACTGCCTGCACACAGTGTGGCAAAGACCATGCCACTGGGTCTAATTGTGATGAATAGTAAGCAACGGGATGTTGCTTATCCCCATGTTGTTGTGTTAGTACTGATGTCATATAACCCTGCTTGCAATCTACAATCTGGAAAAAACACTTATGGTAATTAGGCAAACCCAGAACTAGAAAGGATGCTATTAACTGTTAAAGCAGATTCTGCCTCTGTTGTCCATTGTAATAAGTCCTGTGCTGCCATAGGTGTCTTATAAATAAGGTCAGTTAAAGTTGCAGATTCCAAGGCATAGTTTGGACAAAAATTAGTTGTCCCCAAGAAGGACATCATTTCCTTCTTGGTGGTAGGCTTTGGCGCCTGCAAAATTGCCACCTTTCTGTCCTCATCTAAAGTTCTACCTCCCTTGGATATTACACATCCTAAGTACTTTACCTGTTTTTTCCAAAGCTGCAGTTTGTTCTTATTCACTTTATGTCCCTCAGCAGCTAAAAATTGTAGAAGCGCTACTGTATCTTCCCTGCAATCCTGCAGGGTGGGGGCTGCTAATAGAATGTCATCAACATAAAGTAAGACCTGACTACCCTTTGGTGGGTTAAATCCTGCCAAGTTACTTGATATTTCTTGCGAAAATATAGTAGGGCTCTCACAATACCCCTGTGTTAATCGCGTATATGTATATCTTTTTCCCTGAAACGTGAATGCAAACCAATACTGGCTGTCTGGGTGTATTGTTATTGAAAAGAATGCATTACTAATGTCTACCACAGAGAAATATTCTTGTTGAGGTTTTAAGTCATTTAACAAGGTGTGTGGATCCGGCACTATAGGTGCCCTTGGTATTACTGCGCCATTTACAGCTTGCAAATCCTGGACCATACGCCATTCTCCATTAGCTTTTTTAACTGGAAATAAAGGTGTATTACAAGGAGAATCAGGGGATTCCACTAGCACCCCTCCCTTAAGTAATGCTGCTATAATAGGTTTTATCTCTGCCTCTGCATCCTTTCTTAAGGGATACTGTCTCTTTTGTGGTCTAAATGCTTATTTTGGCATGATACTAACTGGTCCTGCAGAACGGATAAGTCCTACATCGGATTTTCCTGCTGACCAGAGGGTCTCTGGTATATCTCGTAAGGCGTTTTCTTCTTCCGTCAACAGGAGTATCCATCAGCTGTCTTCGCGAGACTGCAGATGTACAGCTGGGTTAGCTTGAGTTACCCAATTCAATTTCTGCACTTGCATTCCCTGTCCTGACAGCTCCAGTTCTGTTTGTTTTCCCCATCTTGTGACTTTCTCCCCTAGGTCTGCCCACCGTATGTTTTTATTCTTGGTCAGGCTAACATGTGGTAGTCGATTGGATTTATAAAGTGTCAAAAACTCCTGGGGCAGTGAACAGCTGGCTACACTATTCCCTTCTGCGTCCCAGTATAAGTTTCTCAGTACCAATCTGTTTGTACAATGCTTAAATAACTTTTTTTCATACTCCTTATCGGGCCCTGGTGTGTTACAAAAATACAGGGTACAATGCAGCAGGTGCTGTTTATCAATGTCGAGGGAGGCAAACTTACTGATGGCTACATTCATCAGTTTTTTGGTCACAGTCCCTGGACCAGTCGTAACCAGGTCCTGACTGTACCAATAAAACATTTTGCCATCCGATTGAGCCATAAAGGTGTCAGTTCGTCGCTGTGCTTCCATGCCACGCATAGTTGGCACCACCGCTATGCCAAATAACTGCATAAGATCTCTGCCCAAAAGATTTACTGGGCACTTCGCAGAAACTACAATCTTACTTCTTTGTGTTAATCCTGAAACAGGATCTGTTATTGTGATATTGCGGGAGAGGGGCTCCCGATATAGCTGCCCATTCACTGCTTTGACCAATATGTAATCAGGTGACTCAGAATTTTCTGGTAATTTGGAGGGGTGTATCAGGGTCCGTGATGCCCCAGAATCACACAAAATTTTAACCTCACTGCCTTCCACTAAAAGTGTAACTTCCGGTTTTGTATCTGCTAAATAGAGCTCCAGGCTCAATAAAGCTAAATTTAGTACTTCATCTTCTTCTGCACCGTCATTAATTTCCTGTACTTCCTCTATTTCCCTTTTCACTTCCTCGTTTGTCCTTTCTCTACTGGTCTCTTCTAGTGATTCCTGACTATCATATAGTCAGTCCTCACCTTCTTTATCTTCTGTTGTTGCCTTCTTATTTTTCCTGCAATCCCTTGCTAAATGTCCCTTTTTCCCACATTTAAAACATTCTCCCCTTTTCTTGCGTCCTTCAAAGTCTTCTGATCGCTGATCAGATTGCCTACCTCCCTGTGCATTTTTCCTGCCCTTTTTCCCAGGGTGCACTACATAAACTTCTGCTCCGTCCTCTATGGAAAATACCTGAGCCTTCTTCTTTTTGCTATTAAAATGCCTTTCAGCATGTCTAACATATTCAAGTAGTGAGTGTAATCTGCTCATTCGATGGTCAACCATGTGTTTTGTAATGAAACTGCTTATAGGTGTACTACTACCTTTTAGAATGCATTTTTTAACTGCTGTTCATATGGGGAATCTTGTTTTTGATCTTCGGGAATCTGCATCCCACAGTGGTTGTTAAAACATTCTAACAGTCTAGCAAAGTATCAGTCAACTGATTCACCCTCCTGCTGGACACATTGATTAATGCAAGTCCAGTCTGCCATAGGTTTCCATTTCTCAGAGATGCAGTCTGTAAGTCGCTTCACTCTAGTGTCTAATTCTGTGCTGCTATGTGGAAGAGGTTTTTGTGCAGCATCACGAGGACTCCAGTTGCCACAAATCATGTACCAATCTGGTCATACAATCTGTCAAACTATGTTTTCTATCTCTTCCCCATTTAAGTTATAACTTAGCCTCATTCCTTGTAAATCTTCCAAAAATTTTCTGAAATTAAGTTTCGGATGGGGAATCCCTTCTGTAGCTTTCCGGATATCTTCCGGAGTCCAAGGTCTATATACAAGGATAGTTGGAGTCTGATCTTCTGTCCTGCCTGAGGGTTTGGAACTTCTATAAGTGGGCATATTTCTTCTTCTACAGGTCGTGTATCCCTAACTACCTGCCATAATTCAGAGCCTTCTTCTTGATTATTTGCCTTTGTTTGGGACCTAGTTTTGATGGGATCCCTAACTTTAGCTAGTTTCAGTTTTATAATGTCTCTATCTCTAGTGAGCATAGGATATAATGAGGGTGGGTCAACCTGTCCACTTGCTCATACTCTGGTAAAGGAGGGGGAGGCAGAGGTGTTGATGCCATTACCAAGTTATTGTCTTCCTTATCTAAAAACATTGTCTTCGAATCTTTGTTCTTTTGGTCTCTGTGGATCGCTTCCTCCAGCCACCTGTGTGCCTGAGGAATTTCTAACTGTCATTCCTTTTTTACTTGACCCTTAGAATCAGTTTTAAGTTGCTTGATAAGTTTGATAAGTCAGGATTTTTCTAATTTTCCGTCAAATTCATACTTAATAACCCATTTTGAAAAGTATCTAATATTGTCTGCGTGCTGTGACTGCATGTATTTTGCATCTTCCATTAATGGTGAGTTTCCGGGTGTCGTTGCACAATTATTACCCATTTTCCCTATTTTGTTTGCTACGTAGACTGTTCAGAAAATATTAGCTGATGCCTTCAGATTTTTTATGTGTACCACGGATTTTGTTAAAGTCTCTTTAGAATGACTGTCTAAAGCCTACTGATCTGTTTCACCTGATCTATGACAAGATTGCACCTTTTCTATCCCTGACTGTAAGAAAACACAATCTGACAGAAACAATACACATCTAGTCCCTGATCTTGAAACAGAAAAGGTAGATTCACCTTACCTGAGCCCACGTGATTGATCGCTGATTCGTGGAAAACCCATCCTTCAGTCGCAGATCAGAAAGTGGCTGGCTTCTTTTGACGACAATTCAGTCGGAGGACTTTTCACATAAGAAGAACCAATTTGGTTTCTTCCCCGTATGGTTTCAGCCACATGGCCGTCTGATCCGAGGTGAAGAGAGGATTTCCGGTCCTAAGGACCAATCTGTAAAGGAAAACACAAAGATCAATGCACGTAAGGTTCAAGCAAGGCACCCTTATTACTTGTAGCAAGGAGACAAAGCATGTAAGTACAAGGTTTGTCTGATTTTTTTATAGTTCAGCATGCTGTTTTTATACAGTTCTTTGCATGTACACAGGAAGATGTTGTTAGATTTACTGCTGACACGGTCAGAAAATTGCTGTCTTGCAAAAATATGTTTGAGAAAAACAACCTGACGTTGGGCTAATTTCAGACCTCCCTAGTTTCTCATACTTCTTCAGCTGTCCAGTTCTGATATGATACTTTTGCCTAGGGTCAAGGTACAACCCTGGCCTCAATACACACTCTGCTGACTATGGTAGACTTTCAGGCGTCAATTGTTCTCTTATCAAGGTCTCCTGCAGCTGCACATATTTTACACAGAATAAGCAGAATAAATGTATTCATTCTTTTTAACCCTCAATGCATTTAAGCTTGCACATTGCAGTTATACATTTTCTTAACATTTAAACTCTGGACCCCACCCAGTTCAGGTTTGTAAATGGCAGATCAGGTCTCCTAAACCTGATAGACTTCTTTGAAGCAGTCACCAAAGCCGTGGACAAGGGTAAGGTGGTTCACACAGCCTATCTAGATCTTGCCAAGGCTTTCATCACCATCCCCCACTCTGGAATTATAGATAAACTCACTAAGCTAGGTATAAATCCCTATGTCACAAGATGGGTTGCCAACTGGCTCACTGACAGAACCCACACAGTGAAAGTAGCAGACTCCAAATCCGACTTCAGACTAGTGACAAGTAGAGTACCACAGGGTTCAGTCCTGGGTCCTCTCCTGTTTGTTATCTACTTCTCTGAAGTACAGGCTAACACAGAAGGTCTTTTGCTAATGGAGTTCGCAGATGACTGCAAACTAGGAGCCATAATCGAAACTCCTAACGATGTGGACATCCTACAAAAGGGCCTCACTGATGCCTGGTGTCAAAGCCATGACCTCAAGCTCAATGCCAAAAAGTGCATTGTCATCCCCTTTGGTTAAAAACTCTGTACCCATGAACTACAACATAGGCCGTAATATACTTAACACCGAAAGTGTGATAAGAGACCTTGGGACACAGGTGGACAGTAGTCTCTCCTTTGATAATCACATCACCACAATAGTCAGGAAATCCTTCTACGTGGCACACCTCATCACAAAAGGTTTCTCATCCAGAAAAAAAAGAGGTTATTGTTCCCCTCTACTCATCACTCATTAGACCCATTATAGAGTACAACGCCCCTTTTGGTATGTACCTCACAAGACATCTACAACAACTGGAAAGGCTGCAGAAATACCTCACAAAGAGGATTACCATCCTCAAACAGATGCCCCACATAAACCGTCTCAAAAAACTCCAGCTTTACTCCGTTGCATATCGCCTACTCAGAGGTGATCTCTGCCTAACATACAAAGCTATGTCAAACCCAGAGCTGTTGGACATGCTCCACTTAAAGAAATCCCTCTGAGCTACACGCTCTAGGGACCTAAACCTTGTCACCACAATAAACAGAACATGCCGGAGGGATAGATTTCGATCCCAGAGACTTCCCATACTCTGGAACAAACTACCTATCTATATCAAACAAAGCTCCTCATTAGCACTCTTCAAGAAAAATCTTGATGATTGGATGGGAAATAGGAAATTCACCCTGGGGATCACCTCTGTGGCTCTGCTCGACAGTGGCACAGGAAAATAATTTTCTTGGGTGGCAAAAGCCAGGGTACCTTTTTGGCTGGGCTTGTATAGGCCCCAGGGCCGATAGCCTAGTACCTACCTATGAACCTATGAACCTATATGTGGGGAAAATCTTCTTAATGGACGACACTATTAATCTCCCACCATTGTTGGATAATACGTCTGAGCTTTTCAGAGGTCTCCTTCCCTATAAGTTTAGTAAAAATCTATGAACCTCTGTTTTGTGATAAAATATTTAGTATGACTGTCCCTAAAATATTTAATATATTTTGTTTAGTTACTTGTTATTCAACTAAGTAAAGTACTTGCAAACATTTTTCAGCAATGGTATAGATCACAATTGTATGGCAAATGCAAAAATAGACTAATCAACTATTGTTTGGGAGCTAAGAGGAAGCCAGAGTACCCAGGGTAAACCAATGCCGACACAAGGAAAAAAAATGTGAGCTCTATGAACTGGCCTCCTGCCATCATTCAGACATTTACTATTAATACACAATTCAAAAAATATTTGAAGTTGTAGCAACTGCAGAAGTAACCAGTTTGGAAATGCAGTTGCATAACTTAAATATCATTATTGTTATGGCAGACTGGTCATAGCCTAATCTAGTCTAATGTCTAATTTTGTGAAAGTAATTTATTTAACTTTATGATGATGGCTGTATCTGTGAAGGATGACTATGCATTTGCTCCATCTTTCATTTACATTGTCAGATTCTGATTGATTAGTGTAATGAACACAGGTATTTGATGTTCTTGCTGTATTTTCATCTATTGATGACTGCTGTAAAAGCTATAAGGGCTTCTCACCCAAGGTTACCTTTATGAAAGGACTTTTCTGATTAACTGTCATTTGTGTGGTCAACAAAATGAAATAAATATATTAATTTGCTCAATAATCCATTTATACTTGATGACTGTGAATGATCAAATGGGCAATGCCCAGTTTTAATGGATTCCTGAGGATAAAGGTTTTAGGAATAATTGTTAGACTTAAATATAGTATTCATTAATCACTGGTAATAACCAATTCATTAACATACATGATTAAATATACAATAAACACAATAAAAAATATTTAGAATAATTTAGCAAGAATAGTCAGAATCAAATAATACAGTGATTAGGCACAGGCAGCTTGAGTGAAGAGAAATGGACAATGCACCAATAGAACATCAGAAAGCAGAAGAGGGAGAAGATACCAGCATTAGTAAATATTGACATAAATCACTGATTTCTATATTATGATTATTTTTATTAGACATCAAGTATGGACATCATATCAGCAGTAAGTTTAAAAATTCTAATTAGAATGTGCATCTGGAAGCAGAAAGTTTCATGCAACTTCATAACAAACCATTTGGAATGTTGACAGTGTTTCTGTGAGTGTTTTTAAATGCATGCCTAGAAGAAAATTGCCAGAAAGCAGCCTAAGTCTGTTCTAGAACTCATCAAAATGGATGGTGATACATTATTAAATCTTTTCTTTAAATTAAATAAAGATATGAAAAACTTATGAGCTGACATAAGTTATGATATGTTTTCTATCTTTCCAAGACATGATCGAGTGAGGGACATTTGTGATAATTTGGCTATTTTGGGGTAAATTGTAGGTGATTTGGGGAACTCACCCATAATACACTGTTAAAAATGAAAAGTGAATGCCTTAATCTTATAAATCCTGGTAATATTCAAACACAGAAAAAAAATACTAATTTGCCATATTCAAGGATTATTACCTGGATAAAGTGTTTATGTGCTACAGTGTAAGAAGTCAATGGGTGTAGCTATCAATACAATATATGTTCTGGATTGTATTGTAAGAAAAATGCTTTTTAAACAAATATAGCCAAGTTCCGCCAGCATCCAAGATTAAACATATATCTTCCTACTGCAGACACTGGTGAACAGTAGCAGTAGTTTAAATGGCTCTTAAAATTTCTTTATAGTATAAACAGTGGTCAGTTAACAGCTCCTGGATTACAATAATATTCACACCTCAGGAAGAATTTGGGAGAGAGAATAAAAACTCGGAAGCCTTAAAAACATGTAGTTTAGCTAGGTTCTTTTGTTGAATATTTACAACTACTGCTAAAGAGGTAACAGCTGCTCTGAGTACACAAATCAGAGCAATTCAAGCAAAAAAGTAAAAATACAGATAGGTTTCAGAAGTTGTGCAAGATGTCTGTGGCTCACACTACTGCCACTCTATTTACACAGAAGTTAAAAAATATATCTTTATGTCTAGCATAATTCATATAAAGGGTGCTTAAAGTGGATTCTGGAGTAAAAGACCTCCAAAATCACTTTATTATATCAGGTCCACTGAAACATATTAACCACTTAAGGATTCTGATGCATTAAAATTGTACTCTGGCTAAGATATAATGAAATAACAGATTCCGTGGCAACCAAAAACAAACATATGATGCTAGTTTTCCAGTCCTTTCCAAGGAAAGTAGCACTGAGAAAGACTAAAACTGTACTTGTACCAAGCAAATGCAGCAACATGAACCGCTTATAAGTCTTTTTTTGATTTTCTATAATAATAGCAGTAGAAATAATTTAGAGCTGAATGTTTTGGGGTAGCACCATACCTCTCAGCTTATTTGGTCAAGAATTCTGGAGCAAGGCAACAATAATAGGGAGGGAGCATAAAATTCTAACATTTTTAAATAGTACTCAAATTCACTGTGTTTTTGTAGACTTAGAGAAAGCATATGACAGGGTGCCCAGAGAGGAGTTGTGGTATTGTATGAGGAAGTCAGGAGTGTCAGAGAAGTATGTAAGAGTGGTACAGGATATGTACGAGGGTAGTGTGACAACGGTGAGGTCTGCTGTGGGAGTGACGGAAGTTTAAGGTAGAGGTGGGGTTACATCAAGGATCTGTTCTGAGCCCTTTCTTATTTGCAATGGTGATGGACAGGTTGACAGACGAGATTAGACAGGAGTCCCCGTGGACTATGATGTTTGCAGATGACATTGTGATCTGTAGTGAGAGTAGGGAACAGGTGGAGGAAACCCTGGAGAGATGGAGATATGCTCTAGAGAGAAGAGGAATGAAGGTCAGCAGGACTAAGACAGAATATATGTGTGTGAATGAGAGAGAGGATAGAGGAATGGTGAGGATGTGAGGAGTAGAGCTGGCGAAGGTGGATGAGTTTAAATACTTGGGGTCAATAGTTCAGAGTAACGGTGAGTGTGGAAGAGAGGTGAAGAAGAGAGTACAGGCAGGATGGAGTGGGTGGAGAAGAGTGTTAGGAGTGATTTGTGACAGACGAGTACCTGTAAGAGTGAAAGGGAAGGCCTACAAGAGGGTAGCGAGACTAGCTTTGTTATATGGGTTGGAGACAGTGGCACTGACAAAAAGGCAGGAGTTTGAGCTGGATGTGGCAGAGTTAAAGATGTTAAGATTTGCACTGGGTGTGATGAGGGTGGACAGGATTAGGAATAAGTATATTAGAGGGTCAGCCCGGGTTGGAAGGTTTGGAGACAAAGCCAGAGAGGCAAGATTACGTTGGTTTGGACATGTGCTGAGGAGGGATGATGAGTATATTGGGAAAAAGATGCTAAGGATGAAGCTACCAGGTAACAGGAAAAGAGGAAGGCCTAAGATAAGGTATATGGATGTGGTGAGAGAGGACATGCAGGTGGTTGGTGTGACAGAGCAAGATGCAGACAACAGGAATAAATGGAAACAGGTGATCCGCTGTGGTGACCCCTAACGGGAACAGCCGAAAGAAGATGATGACTCAAATTCACTCAGGCAGTTAATAGACCAACATGTTTTTGCTTCAGCATGCTTTTTTTGAACAATATGAAGCATAAAATTCTAATGATTAGCATTAGTGACTACAATCAAGGGTGATTTACCAGAAAATCAAAAATTTTATAAAGGACAGGGTAAACATTTGAAGAGACAATAGGGACAGTTGAGAGGAATTAGTAGCACTCAAAAAGGAATGTCCGGTCACAAGAACCCATTCCATGGTTTAAGCATTTTTCAGGTTTGGGGTTTTAAATAACTGACAAAAAAAAAAGTTCCTTATTTAATGACCACTTGCTTTTGATCAACAGAAAGTCCCTTCTCATGTGTTAAACTGTCCCGTGAAATGTTGCTGATCCATAATGTTATGTAGACACTGCCTGAGATAGTTACATAAAATATTGCATACATGTATTTACTGCTAAACAAGTGTTAGTATTTGCAAATTGGAGGTAGTTAGACAGCAGTGAGAAATTTCTCAGCATTTCATTTGATACCCTGAAGTACCACATAGACATGACGGAAAACTAGTAATGTAATCTATTACTAATAAACACATTCACAATTTTGAATATTGTACACATTCATAATTTAGAATGAAAACAATTTGCAATATGTATGTATAATACAAATAGGAAAATACTACAAGTATGACAGTTTTTAAAACAGTAAAATATAAGAACAACATCGTTAAACATATGTACAGCAAAATGCTGGCATGACAAACAGAAATGATACATACTGCAAAACATATGACAGTGACATTTCCATTGGCTCATATCAGGATGAAGGAGTATAACTGAAAAATGTACAAATAAAAGAAAGAAAATTCTGTGTACATTTCCCAGAAAGGAGAGAAAATGCTTTGTTAAAACTGATCAAATTATCCTGATCAGTATCGTAGAAGGTGCAGTGTATAGTAGCAGGTAAAATGTGACGATTAGTACTGTTTATTATACAGAGAGAGAGAGGAGATATATAGGTTCATAGGTAGGTACTAGGCTATCTGCCCGAAGGCATTTATAAGCAAAGATGGAATGTGTTGGCTTTCGCCACCCCCTTAGATTAGTTCCCTGTCCCTCTGTCCAGCAGAGCCATTGAAGTGATCCCTGGAGTAAACTTTCTGTTTACCATCCACTCGTCAAGGTTTCTCTTGAAGAGGGTTAGGGAGGAGCTCTGCCTAATGTAGATTGGAATCTTGTTCCAGAGCTTGGGAAGTCTCTGGGCCAGGAATCTATTCCTCCAGCATGTCCTATTTATTGTTGTGGTGAGGTTTAGATCCCTGGAGCGTGTGGCTCGAGGGGATATGGTTTTCTTTAGGTGGAGCATGTCCATCAATTCTGGGTTGGACATGGCCTTGTATGTAAGGCAGAGATCACCTCTGAGTAGGCGGTATGCAAGTGAGTACAGCTGGAGTTTCTTCAGTCGAGCTGCATAGGGCATCTGCTTGAGGCCAGTGATCCTCTTGGTGAGGTACTTCTGTGGTCTTTCCAGCTGTTGCAGGTGTCTTGTAAGGTACATCCCAAATGGGGCATTGTACTCTATGATGGGTCTGATGAGTGATGCATAGAGGGGCCCAATGACCTCTTTTGATCTGGATGCAAACCCTTTTGTGAATAGGTGAGCCACATAGAAGGATTTTCTAACCACTTTGGCAATGTGATTATCAAAGGAGAGGTTACTATCTACTTGGGTCCCCAGATCCCTTATTACGTCTTTCATATTTAGGGGGCTAGTTTGTGGGTACTTTGATTTTTTCCAAAGGGGATGACTATGCACTTTTTGGCATTTAGCTTGAGGCCATGGTACACACATGCAGGATTAAAATCCAGCAGAAGAGGCAGGGGAGAAAACATTTAAAAAGTATAGAACTATATGTATCACAAAATTCAGATTGATGCTAGAATTATATGTAGATATCCATAATGCAGTTATTTAGCTTGAAGCACGACTGTATGAAACAAAAATAGCAAAAGTCAAGAACAGCAGACATAAACCCACCCACCAAGCAGCTATGGTTTGGTCTCATATATATAACTTTTTATATACTTCTTATCACAAGTAGATATTCACCACAAATAAGCTGTACTTGTGATAAATATATATATATATATATATATATATATATATATATATATATATATATAAATGTGCAAAAAAGGTTTGTTGTGACTGAGGCTTTTACAAATATCAAATTGCAAAAGTAGTTGTGTTGATTGCTAACTATCAAGCCAGTCTTGAAACGGCATTTCCTTTATCTGCAGCTGTGTGGTATTCATTCCTACACACTATCAAAGGACTTTTCTGCATCTACCAAGAATACCACTCAAAGATATTTATTTTTTCTGCCTTTCTTGATCCATTCTGTTATTTTTCAGATTTTTACTCCACACAGTTCTGCTCTGTGCAAATCCTACTTGCTCAAGATGCTGGAATATAGGCAGATAAATGCATAGCCAACATCGTCAATAACACTTTGTTGGAAAATACTGGGTAATAGCTCCCAATGAGGCAAGGAACTTTACTTGCTTTTAGAATAGGGGCTAGGAAGAAATATTTCCAGGAAGTAGGGGAATCAGAATTAATGGGATGGCAGCTGAACATGCTCTGGAATTTAAAAAAGATACAATCAAGATTATTACCTAAGAGGAACTTGAAAATAGTCAGCATAGATTTAAAACATGCTACAAAGATGCCTCTTCAAAAGACTTGGGTAGGAGCATGATGACATCAAACATCTGTGTGGCTTACTGGGATAGGAGCATGATGACATCAAACATCTGTGCGGCTTACTGGGTTAGGAGCATGATGACATCAAACATCTGCGTGGCTTACTGGATTATGAGCATGATGACGTCAAACATCTATGTGGTTTATTGGAGTAGGAGCATGAAGACATAAAACATCTGTGTGAACTGCTGTCAGATAACAAGAGACAACAAATGACCCTAGGCAAAAACAATGGTGGCATGAACTATTTTGTAACCTGTTCAAAATACAGCTAATTTGTCCATGTGTTTCTGTTCTGTTTAATACCATAAATAGACTACATGAATTATATGGAATAAACAATGCTACTGAATAAAGCATGTGTCTCATGAATGTCAAGGCAGGTCAGCTAGATAAAGAAATGTATAAAAGCTATACAATTTACTTTGTTATGGATTTTGTGAAAAGGATGGACATGGTTGTGATGAATACGTATTTTAACAAGAGGGAGGAGCATAGGGTGACACACAAGAGTGGAGGAAGATGCACACAGGTGGATTATATCTTATGTAGAAGGGCCAGTCTGAAGGAGCTTGGAGACTGTAAAGTGGTGGCAGGGGAAAGTGTAGTTAGGCAGCTTAGGATGGTGGTTTGTAGGATGACATTGGTGATCAAGATGAGGAGGATGAGTGTGAGGGCAGCACCAAGGATCAAATGGTGGAAATTGAAAAAGGGTAATTGTGAGGTGGAGTTCAGGGAAGAGTTAAGACAGGCACTGGGTGGCAGTGAAGAGTTACCGAATAGCTGGGTAACTACAGCAGAGCTAGTAAGAGAGATGGCTAGAAAGGTACTTGGTGTGACATCTGGAAATAAGAAGGAGGACAAGAAGACCTGGTGGTGGAATGAAGAGGTACAGGAGAGTATACAGAGAAAGAGGTTGGCGAAGAAGAAGTGGGATTGTCAGAGAGATGAAGAAAGTAGACAAGAGTATAAGGAGATGAGGTGCATGGCAAAGAAAGAGGTGGCAAAGGCTAAGGATAAGACGTATGAAGAGTTGTATGAAAGGTTAGACACTAAGGAGGGAGAAAAGGACCTGTACCGATTGGCTAGACAGAGGGACTGAGCTAGTAAAGATGTGGAGCAGGTAAGGGTGATAAAGGATAAGTAGGGAAATGTACTCACAAGCAAGGAGAGTGTGTTGAGCAGATGGAAAGAGTACTTTGAGGGGCTGATGAATGAAGAGAATGAGAGGGAGTGAAGGTTGGATGATGTGCGGATAGTGAATCATGAAGTGCATGGATTAGCAAGGAGGAAGTAAGGATAGCTATGAAGAGAATGAAGAATGGAAAGGCTGTCGGTCCAGATGACATACCTGTGGAAGCATGGAGGTGTTTATGTGAAATGGCAGTGGAGTTTTTAACTAGATTGTTTAATGAAATTTTGGAAAGTGAGAGGATGCCTGAGGAATGGAGAAAAAGTGTTTTGGTACCGATTTTTAAGAATAAGGGTGATGTGCATAGCTGTAGTAACTACAGAGGGATTAAACTGATCAGTCACAGCATGAAGTTATGGGAAAGAGTAGTGGAAGCTAGGTTAAGAAAGGAGGTGATGATTAGTAATCAGCAGTATGGTTTCATGCCAGGAAAGAGCACTACAGATGCGATGTTTGCTCTGAGAGTGTTGATGGAGAAGTACAGAGAAGGTCAGAAGGAGTTGCATTGTGTCTTTGTGGATTTAGAGAAAGCATATGACAGGGTGCCTAGAGAGGAGTTGTGGTATTGTATGAGGAAGTCGGGAGTATCAGAGAAGTATGTAAGAGTGGTACAAGATATGTACAAGGGTAGTGTGACAGCAGTGAGGTCTGCGGTGGGAGTGACGGATGCATTTAAGTTGGAGGTGGGATTACATCAAGGATCAGCTCTGAACCCTTTCTTATTTGCAATGGTGATGGACAGGTTGACAGATGAGATCAGACAGGAGTCCTATTTATTGGGGCCCAATGACCTCTTTTGATCTGGATGCAGATGACATTGTGATCTGTAGTGAGAGTAGGGAACAGTTGGAGGAGACCCTGGAGAGGTGGAGATATGCTCTAGAGAGAAGAGGAATGAAGGTCAGCAAGACAAAGACAGAATATATGTGTGTGAATGAAAGGAAGGATAGAGGAATGGTGAGGATGCAGGGAGTAGAAGTGGTGAAGGTGGATGAGTTTAAATACTTTGGATCAACAGTTCAGAGTAATGGTGAGTGTGGAAGAGAGGTGAAGAAGAGAGTACAGGCAGGATGGAGTGGGTGGAGAAGCGTGTCAGGATTGATTTGTGACAGATGAGTACCAGTAAGAGTGAAAGGGAAGGTCTACAAGAGGGTAGTGAGACCAGCTATGTTATATGGGTTGGAGACGGTGACATTGACGAAAAGGCAGGAGTCAGAGCTTGATGTGGCAGAGCTGAAGATGTTAAGATTTGCACTGGGTATGACGAGGATGGACAGGATTAGGAATAAGTATATTAGAGGGTCAGCCCAGGTTGGAAGGTTTGGAGACAAAGCCAGAGAGGCAAGATTACGTTGGTTTGGACATGTGCTGAGGAGGGACGCAGAGTATACTGGGAAAAAATGATAAGGATGAAGCTGCCAGGTAACAGGAAAAGAGAAAGACCTAAGATAAGGTTTATGGATGTGGTGAGAGAGGACATGCAGGTGGTTGGTGTGACAGAGCAAGATGCAGAGGACAGGAAGAAATGGAAACAGTTGATCTGCTGTGGTGACCCCTAATGGGAGCAGCCGAAAGAAGAAGAAGACAAAAAAAAATAAATAAACGAAAAGTAGGTATTTTTATGATCTAGTTACAGATCCATAATCATAAGATTTAGCAACTCTGATTTTGCATCTGTAGCTCTAACATTAAAATAGTAGTTTGTAAATCATAAGTGACATGACACTTATAGTCACACAGTCTGTCACAGATAATGGTTTAGGTACAGTTCTAGGAATGTAAGATATATGCTATGGACATGATCAGACAATGCTTTTGTTAAAAAAACACACAACAACAATATGTATTTTGTAAAACTCTAATAACTGGGGCATTATTATGCATCTGATTCTGAGGCACACTCACCCAGTAACTGAGAACATATTCACACACACACACACACACACACACACACACACACACACACACACACACACACACACACACACACACACACACACAAGCACACACACACACACACACACACACACACACACACACACACACACACACACACACACACACACACACACACACACACACACACACACACACACACACACACACAAACACATTCTGTTTCTCTGTTCTAAAAAACAGAGCCGGTCTTTCTCCCAGCATTGTGTTCTCCACAGTGCTCAGTACTTGTATCTCAGCCATTTCTTGAATATGTAGACAACCCTATGTTTGTGTTCAGCTCCCGAATCAGTTCTCCTGTGAACTAGTGCTCATCTCCCAAATCACTTCTCCCATTCGCTTGTGTGCAGCTCTCAAATAAGTTCTCCCATTTACAAATGTTCAGCTGAGATGGTTGGCCTCTAAATTATATCCAAAATGACCACAGTTGTGTTCAGCAGCCAAGTCAACAGAGCAGAAAAAAGATTGTGCTTGCTCCTTCTAAGCAGCAGCTAATAACAGAGATCAATTTAAAAAGTTATACTTTTTTTGTTATTTTGTGATATTCCAAGTACTGGAGCACTCATGGGGGCACATGCCTCAACATGGTACCCTGTAGTGCCAGCAGTGTGAATAGCACTATAGAATAAACAAAGGATGGAAGAAGATATACTGATGCAGTAGAGAGTTAAGAAATGGGGATAAGAAATGCCCTAGTCCTGTAAAGATGTCCAAGTTTCTGATTTCTCCAAATTGGTAAAACTCTTACATACTTATCAAATCTGTGATGCCAGATGTCAGTCAAAGTAGTTTGGGGCACTAACTACTTATTCATGGAATGATCAAAATAACATATGGAGAGATTTTGTGTTTTGGAGACAGTAAGAGTGCCATTCTAATTTTTGGAACCCTTAAAGGTAAAAAAGAACAGCAATAGCTTTGCTAGAACTGAGATACAGTCCAGAAAAAAACTATGGATGGACAGTATGGAACTGAACATGCTCTGGACCTTAAAGAAGATGCAGCCGGGATTATCACCTAAGAGAAGGGTGGTTGAGTCATTAGAATAATGGCCCAGTTTAGTATCATAGTCATCCATCATCCCATTAATGAATCCAGTGAAGTATAAGGGATCAGGCACACAGCCCTGCAGAATATCTAAGGTGTGGTGAGTGGAAGGAAAAAACAGTCTATGTCTCTGTGTGTTGATGCCTAAGCTGCAAATTACATCTAAGTTTCCACTATCAGCCACAGAAAGTATGTGATATCCTAACAATTGGCCACTGGTGGGAGTGTATATGTCTGTGGTGGGTGTGTACATGTGTGTATGTGCATCTGTGTGTGCGTTTCTGTATGCCTGTATGCATATGTGTCCATGTGTGTGTGTGTGTGTGTGTGTGTGTGTGTGTGTGTGTGTGTGTGTGTGTGTGTGTGTGTGTGTGTGTGTGTGTGTGTGTGTGTATATATACAGTTGCACAGAGAGGTCAAATTTCACAGTCAGTCAGGGACATAGAACTGATAAATGTGAAAAGAGTCTGTGCAAGAAGAAAGACAAACAGATACAAAACAATAAAAGTTCAAATTAAGATAGAAACTCCATTTAGGATTCTCCGAAGTCTCCAAAATACTCCTTTTTAGCATGTCTTCTAATGTATTGATGCACTTTCTTAGGACATCATCCTTTTTACAGTGCCACTGCACTTGTCCCTAGAATTTCCATTTTCAAATACCCACATGTCCTGCTCTAGTATTCCTATCTAATATCCTAACATAATCTTACAACATGCATACATGCAGCTTAGCAGGTAAAATAACCCATTGGGCTGTTCAGCTGAGGTGGGAAACTGGATCCCTACCCTCTGGTGAGGCAGTAGTTATTATATTATTTTACTTGAATTACCTTCTGTCACTCTCAGTATTTGTCTCTTCACCAAGTCAGATAATGCACATACCACTCACTTTTAGTATCCCATGCACATTTATTCTTAAAGAATTGTGCACACCAGCCAGAGCTATGTCAATAGGGACTGACATTCTAGAGTATGACTCCTCAGCAAGTAAAGTTATACACTCGTTTCCAAATACAGCATTGCCAAAGCTTCGACAGAATGCCTTTCCAGAACTTTCTGATTAGGAATATAGTGGTCCCTAATCTCCATTCTTTCTACACGTCTTTATATTTTGATCATGCCTGTCCTATTTCTTCTGCTTTCCATGGAAGAGACACGGAAGGTCTACAGTTTAACACAGTGTTTGTCATACAGGCCCCAAATCACTTGTGTAGCTTTTTTTTTTTTTTTTTTACATTTTCTAATTTCTTTAAATGTTTAGGGTTCTAATACCATGACATGGTACAACTAAAGTTTGTGAAATCAGTATTGCACCAGGCTTTTGATATTTGCTCGAGCACATGCAATGTACTCATTATTACCACTTTCTGTAGCTCATATGGAGTTATCTGTATTGGTAGGTTATTTAAGTATGCCTGGAAATTGTTGTTATTAGATCTGCTGCTCTTACTACTGTTGCAACTATCTCTATGTCTTTATTCCACGTTGCTTTAGTTTTTGCTTGCATATCTTGGCACTCTGTAACTTTATATCTCTCAGTGCAGAAAAATAGTCATTCAGTATATCTATTTCTATAGCTAATGCTGCTTTTGTCATTTTTTCTTCACCATATCTAGTTCTCTTGTTTCTACTTTCTTGATTGCTGATATTGAATGATACAATGTGATTAATACCTCTTCATTTTCAGTAATTCCTTGTGCCTCAGGAGCCCAGTGTTTCTTAGCTAGTTGTAGTACTTGTACAATCCCCAGTAAACAATCTTGTCACATTATGAGCCTTTCAGTCAGAGCCATAGCTAGAGTGGGGTCAAGGGGGTGAACGACCTGGGTTCAAGCTGTTAGTCCATAATGCTTTACAGTTTTTAAGCCATTGTACGTTGGGTGTGAGATTCTGAAGGGATAATGCTGTTTATGCTGAGATGCCACTTTGTGAAAAACAGAAGTTAACTGTTTACTGAAACTAATTTAAAATTTTTACATTTCTGACTCAACCAACAAATATTGTACATTATCCATCAAAGCAACTTCTGACATATTGTCAAAACTTTAATTTTTGCCATGAACAAAAACATTTGTTATAAAACACCTGTTCCAGTTAATCTATATGCCTAGAGTCAAAAGTATGTTTACCTTGCAATACATTTATCCCCCAAAAAGAAAAATTTGCAGCCATGATGAGTTTAATCCACCAGATAAATTTAACTTCTTGAAACCCTTTTGCTGGTGAAAGACGAAGTCCAGGTAAATGCACTTTCTATGCAATACACCTTCAGAGATCATATACAATTCCTTTTATAGGTTCATAGGTTCATAGGTAGGTACTAGGCTATCTGCTCGAAGGCATTTATAAGCCTAGGCAGAATTTGTTGGCTTTTGCCACCCCCTTAGATTAGTCCCTGTGCCTCTGTCCAGCAGAGCCACTGAAGTGATCCCTGGGGTAAACTTTCATTTGCAAAAGCCCAGGTTATTACATATATATCATTACTTGGCAAACTCAATGAATATTTGTGCCAAAAAATAAACAGAATAAATAAAAGGACATGTTTCCATAGGGTCTATATAATTTTGTTGAATACTTACTTTGTTGAACATTTATTCACTGAACTTTATCCGTGCAACACCATTTCAGGGAACGGTTACATCATCAAAACTTTTTCCCAGGAAAGGGAGTTAGTTGGCCATTGTTACAAATTTGCCTTTTTCCTCAATGTAGCACAATCTCGGAGCTGATATATATATATATATATATATATATATATATATATATATATATATATATAAAATTAGGGTGGGTGTGGGGGGCGAAGCCCCCCCCCACACACACACACACACACACCTTGGTGAGTTTAAAATAATGTTGTTTTTGTTACCTCATTAACCCTTTTTAAGTTGATATATATATATATATATATATATATATATAGTTAGGTTGTGTGTGTGTGTGTGGGGGGGGGTAAAGACCCCCCCCGCACACACACCTTGGTGAGTTTAAAATAATGTTGTTTTTGTTACGATCACTCTGGTGGCCAAGCAGCTTCTATCACTAGAAATAAGTTTTGACAATATAACCATTCACTGAAATGGAGTCTGATGGATAAAGTTAGATAAATAAACGTTAAACAAGATAAGTGTTCGACAAAATGATATAGACCAGTTTCCATAGATGAATATGTTGAAGAGTTTGTAAGGTGACTAAATGTACTGGCAGGAATTTGTGGATTCAGTGGCATAAAAATAAAGAAATAAGACACAAAATTGTGACTTAGCTGGCTGACTTAGAAGTGTGTGAAAAGTTACTGCTTCAAAGGCAATACAATCTGCCAGAGGCATGGCACTCATTAAAAGGCAAAATTCCAATTTAAACATGGAAAATGGTGTGAGATAAAACACAAAGTTATTGCAAAGTTTCATAAAAGTCATAATTCTGATCAAACTAAGTGAATGTTCTCCCTCACTTTTCCCTAAATATTACTATTGTACTTATTATATGTATCACTTTTCCCCAAAGATTACTATTGTATATATTGTACATATCGCTTTTCATAGGATGATAGGATCATAGAAAGTTACTAGGCTATTGGCCATGAGGCCCTTACAAGCCTAGTCAAGACTTTAGCCCATGTTTTGACAAGTCAGCACCCAATGCCCCTGTCCAGCAGGGTCACAGGTGGAATCCCAGGGATGTATTTTCTGTTCCCCATCCAGTTATCCAGGTTGTGCTTAAAAAGGGTTAATGAGGTACTCTGCTTGATGTGGTGATGGAGTCTATTCCACAGATGGGGGAGTCTCTGGGACACAAATCTGTCCTGCCAACAAGTCCTATTGATGTCACAGACCAGGTTGATGTCACGGGTGTGGGTTGCTCGAGTGGAGCGTGACTTGCGGATATGCAGCAGTCCCATCAAGGCGGGGTCTGAGATTGCTTTGTATGCCAGACAGAGGTCACTTTTGAGAAGTCTGTAGGAGACTGAATAGAGGGACAGGGCCTTTAGCCTATCTGTGTAGGGTAGATGTTTGAGGCTCTGGATTCTCCTGGTGAGGAACCTCTGTGGTATCTCCAGTTGGTGCATGTGCTTTGTGAAGTACATGCCAAAAGGGGCATTATACTCAATAATAGGTCTTATAAGGGAAGAATACAGGAATGTTATGACCACCTTGTCCCTGGAGGAGATACCCTTAATAATAAGGCAGGCCATGTAGAAAGCTTTCCGTACAACAGAGGTGATATGGTGGTCAACAGTCAGTTTGCTATCAACAACTAATTGCATGCTTAGGACTTTGTTATTAATGTAATAATTTGTGGGATGTCACTCTCCCCACAGGGGATGATGATGATTTTTTTGGCATTCAGTTTGAAGCCATGTTTCTGGCACCAGTCAAATATTTGGGTGAGAACCTCTTAGATGATGTCCATATTACTAGGGGAGCAGATGACAGCACCCAGCTTGCAGTCATCTGCAAACTTGGTCAACCATATCCCACTAGTTTTGGCCTGCACCTCAGAAAAGTAATCCCAAACAACAAGGCCTCAAGACCAATCGCTGGGGTACACTACTCATTACGGGTCGCTTGAGGTGGCTTCCCCTATTTTGACTAGGTGGGTTCTATCAGTGTGCCAGTTTGTTACCCATCTGGTAACATACAGATTGATGCCTAGTTGAGAGAGTTTATCTATTATACCTGAGTGGGGAATAGTATCAAAGGCTTTAGCCAGGTCAAGGTAGGCAGTATGCACCATCTTCCCGTCGTCCATGGCTTTGGTGACTGTCTCAAATAAATCAACCAGATTTAACAGACATGACCTCCCCTTGATGAAACCTGTGTGGGATAAAGTGTTTGGAGGTTGCCAATGTTCTTGTTAATGAGGTCCATGATAATCTGTTCCATGGCATTGCAGATCAGGCTAGTTAGGCTGATGGGTCTATAATTTTCTGGATCGGTGGAAGCTCCACCTTTGTGCAAATCGATGACAGTGGTTGTCCTCCACTTGGCTGGACAAAACCAGTACTCAGGCTTTGGTTGAATAGTGTGCCTAATGGTGCTACAAGTTCCTGTCTGAGTTTATGTAGGATGCAGCCTGGGATGTTATCTGGTCCTATGGAGGCTGACTTTTTTTCCTTTGAGAGGGCAGTGATGACTTGCTCCCTAGAGATAAGGGGGGAGGCAAGTGCTGGGGATGTCCTGATATACTGATGGGGGGACAGAGATGTGAAGTTTTCACTGAACCTGTCTGCCAGCAGTTTGGCTATATCTACAGCATTTGTATATGCGGTATCCTTGACCACCAGTTCTGAGCTGATCTGGGTGCTTCCCTTGAGATTGCATACATATGTGAAGAAAACCTTGTCATTGTCTTTATTAAATGTGGCCAGTTTGGACTCAAAACTTGATTTGGAGGATTTCACTAGTGCTCTAATTTGCTTGTTCAGACTAAGAAGAGATTGCTTCCAATTATGCATCTGCTCCTTCTTGGATCTGGATAGCAGTTTTTTCCTTCTATTATAGAGTTTATTTATTGCAGATGTCCATCAGACAGGTTTACTCTTCTTTGAGGAGAAGGATTTTGTCCTGTCAGGTACTCCTGATCCCATGTAGCTATATAAGTGCTTGTATAGTACTTTGGTGTATGTTTGGACATATGTGTCAGTTCCTATGGAGGGGGAGGGACTTGTGAAGCTGTTTATACCTATGTTGTAATCAGCTTTTGAGAAGTTTTTTTGTTTGACCTTATCTAGGGGGTGGTCGAGGGAGATGGTGACTACAAATGTGACTACTTTTTGGTCGGATCTTATCAGGGAGATGACACTGCATGGATGCTGCAGTGGTTACTCATGTTGGTTAATACCAAGTCCAAGATATTTTCACCTCTTGTGGGGGTGCCAACCAGCTGGTCCAAGGCATTTGCATTGACAAAATCAATCATTTTCCCCAAAGATTACTATTGTACATATTGTATCACTTTTCCCCGAAGATTGCTATTATTGTACATATTGTATGTATCACTTTTCCCTAAAGATTACTATTGTACATATTGTATGCATTGCTTTGCCCTAAAGATTACAATTGTATATGTTGTATGTGTCACTGTTTCCCAAAGATTACTATAGTACATGTTGTATGCATCACTTTTCTCCAAGGATTACTATTGTACTTATTGTATATACTGCCATATTGTATGCATTGCTTTTCACTAAAGATTACTATTGTACTTATTGTATGTATTGCTTTTCCCAAAGGATTACTATTGTACATATTATATGTATCACTCTTCCCCAAAGATTACTATTGTACATATTGTATATATCACTGTTCCCAAAGATTACTATTATACAAATTAGAAGTTATGTACTTACCATAACGTTCCATCTGAGTAGGTGGATTCATTTGTCTGCAACCTGTGGGTATGGATCCGATATCGGAGCCGAACCGGCATGGTTTATCCAGCTATGGATCCGAGCTCCTAGCTCCTCCCCTCACCCATAATGCCCTGCTCTCCCTACATGACCTCAGATCGAGTTTGCCCTGCACCAACTACCCTAACCAAAGGGTAACACACCCTATGCAGGAAACTGACAAGGCCAGGGGGATTGGAGGGCGGGATGGTTGCAGACAAATGAATCCACCTACTCAGATGGAACGTTATGGTAAGTACATAACTTCTAAATCTGAAGTAGGAGAATTTATTTGTCAGCAACCTGTGGGACAGAGTTCCCAGCTACCTGAATCTTGGGTGGCCATCATGGAAGGATATTCCGGAGCACGGCGGAGCCAAAGGATGCTCTACCTCTAGAAGTGACGTCCAGCTTGTAATGAGTAATAAAGGTATGAGATGAAGCCCAAGTGGCTGCTGAACAAATGTCATCCAGAGGAACCCTAGACTTAAAGGCCGCTGAAGTAGAGACAGACCAGGTCGAATGAGCATGGACTCCCTCCGGTGCGGGCCTCCCAGAGGCTTGGTACACCAACAGAATACACTGAGAAATCCAGCGTGACAAAGAAACTTTGGAAATTGGTTTACCCAGATTGAATTTGGCAAAAGAAATGAACAACTGGTCTGATTGCCTATGACCAGCTGTCCTATGAAGGTAAAAACGAAGCTGCCTGTGAACATCCAAGGAATGCAGCTTGTATTCGCCTTTGTTTTGATACTTAGGGAAGAAAACAGGGAGGTTGATGGACTGATTAATGTTAGCTTCCGAAGCTACTTTAGGAAGAAAGGAGGGATTGATCCTTAGGTACACCCGGTCCGGATGAAAAATCAAATAAGGCGGTTTCATGGACAGGGCCTGAAGCTCTGAAACTCTCTTAGCCGAAGTAATGGCTACCAAAAAAAGCAGTCTTAAAGGACAAGTATTTAAGATCAACTGTGGCCGCAGGTTTGAAGGGGGGGAGCGGTCAAGGCCTGAAGTACCAAGGAAAGATCCCATGGGGGAACCGTTTCTTTGACAGGGGGTCTGAGCAAAAAGGTGCCTTTTAGGAAGGTTTTGCATAACTTAGCCGACATAAGAGACCCTGAATCGTGTCCAACATGGTAATGAGATATGGCCGCCAGCTGAACTTTGACCGTGGAACTACTGGAGCCATCATTAAAGAGAGTAGTAAGGAAATCTAGAACCAAAGGAAGGGGAACCGTGAAAGGATCTAGGTCTTGCCGCTCTGCCCAAATGGAGAAACGCTTCCATTTACTGCGGTAAATTTTTCTGGTAGAGGGCTTGTGAGCTGCTACCAGAATGGCCTTAACTGAGGACAAGATACCGGGAGTCCTGATTAGGAGTGGAACTGGAGCAGCCAAGCAGTCAACTTCAGGTTGTCCAGGTTCGGAGTTGGCAGGTTCGACGGGTGTGATATCAGATCTGGAGTGGGATCTAGAATCCAAGGTGGATTCACTGAACGAGACCTTAGGTAAGGGAACCAGATCTGTCGAGGCCAGAACGGGGCAATGAGGATCATTTTGCACCCCAACCGAGAGGCTTTCTGAAGTACTTGTAGCATCAGAGGTAGAGGGGGGTATGCGTAAAGAAGACCGGGAGGCCAAGCATGCACCAGAGCGTCTCTCGGAGAATCCCCTGGAGGGGGGATTAGAGCAAAAAAACTGTCGCACTTGGCGTTTAAAGAAGAAGCAAAGAGATCGCAACAGGGAGTCCCCCACTGTGCGAAGATACGTTTCGCTACTTGAGAATTGAGAGACCACTCGTACGGGGAGAGAATGGTGTGACTGAGCTTGTCCGCTAGGATGTTTGTCTGACCTGGAATATGCGTTGCGATGAGAAAGCGGTTGGTGGAGATCGCCCATTCCCACACTCTCATGGCTTCTCGACATAAAGGGTAAGACCTGGTTCCAGTAAGACCACCGACATGTTGTCTGATTGAATCGCAATTGTTCCCAGGGGAAGGAGGGCCTGAAGTGCTTGCAATGCCAAGAGCACCGCCCTCATTTCCAGAACATTGATATGCAGGGAGGTCTCTGAATCGCTCCACGTGCCTTGGACCATCCGGCCCGCAAAATGCCCCCCCCCCACCTGAGGCGGGAAGCATCCGTGGTCACCGTGGCGAGAGGGGGAGATGCACAAAAGGGGCGGCCCCTGTGGAGGTCCGGAGAATGGAGCCACCACAAGAGAG
The DNA here is from genome assembly GCF_019279795.1 of Protopterus annectens. NCBI lineage: Eukaryota > Metazoa > Chordata > Ceratodontiformes > Protopteridae > Protopterus > Protopterus annectens. The sequence goes on along the minus strand of NC_056736.1, from coordinate 368,050,326 downwards.
ACCGCTTGCAAGCCTTGCTGATTGCAATGGAATGATACAGGGGGAGGGAGAGAAATGACCATTGCACCTGAAGAGTCCATTGAAGCACCCGCATGTTCAAGCGGGCATGCGGAAGAAGAGTAATCGCTGCCGCCATAGACCCTAGCACCCTCAGGATCAATTCCGCAGGTGTTGAGCTGGAGTGAGGGATGGCCCGCACCTGGAGTCGCAGATTCCGAACCCTGTCAGTTGTGAGAAAGGCTCTTAAATTTCTCGTGTCTAACCTGGCTCCTATAAATTCTATTGTTTGAGTAGGGACCAGGTTGGACTTCTCTATGTTTACCGTGATGCCTAGCTTGGGAGCTAGACAAAGGAAAGAGTCTCTTGCCAAAGAGAGTAGATGCCTTGTTGGGGCAGTGAGAAGCCAGTCGTCTAGGTACGGAAAGACCTGCACCCCCTGAAGCCTCAGGTGGGCCGCAACCACTGCTAACACTTTGGTGAACACCCTGGGGGCTGTGGTGAGACTAAAGGGAAGGACCCTGAACTGGTAGTGACTGGCTCCCAGCCAGAAGCGAAGAAACCTCCTGGATCGTCTGTCCATCAGAATGTGGTAGTATGCGTCCTTGAGGTCTATAGAGCACATCCAGTGATTCTCCCCTAGAAGGGGGAGGATGGACTGCAAAGTGACCATCCGGAACTTCTCTTTGGGAACTGACAGGTTCAACAGGGACAGGTCTAGAATGGGTCTTAGGTCCCCCATCTTTTTTGGCACTAAAAAGAACCTGGAGTAGAACCCTGATCCGATCTGGTCTGGGGGGTCAGGCTGGATGGCTCTTTTTCTCAGCAGATGACCAATTTCTGCTGAAGCAGCCTCCCTCTGATCGGGTGGAACATCGGGGAGGATTTTTAACTTTGGGACATGAAGAAAGGGGATCTTGTAACCTCTGGATATAATCCGGAGTACCCAGCGGTCCGATGTAATGGACTCCCATGCCGCTAGGTGCTCCGAGAAATGTCCCCCGACTGCCTCCAGAGTGGAGCAGTCGGGCAACCCCTCAGGGTTGCTGCGTGGGCCGTTCAGAGAAAAGTTCCCTGGACCCAAAGTTCCTGGGAGCCCCTCTGCCCCTAGGGCGGCATCCTCCCTGTCCTCCTCTGCCACGGAAGGACTGGTTGTCCGGAGTGGGTTGGGAATGCTGCGACTTCTGGAACCACATCTTCTTCTGGCCCTTTTGGTTCCTAGAGTAGGACCTCTGGGGCACAGAGAAGCGGACTCCGATGGCAGACAGCGTCTTCCTGTCCTTCTCGCTCTGAACCAAGGTATCGCGAACCGTCCTGCCAAAAAGGGCAGAACCGTCAAAGGGGGCGTTCATGAATGATGCCTTGAAGGGCTCCGTAAAATCGCAGTGGCGGAGCCAGGCCTGCCGTCTTGTGACTAGGCCTGCTCCCGCAGCTCTAGCGGCTCCCTCGGTAGCGTGGGAAAGTAACCGCATAGAGGTGTTAGTCACAGAACGAAGAGTGGCCATACGGGTGGAGTGCATAAGTTTGTCCTCCTCCGATATGGACTCTGGGGGGGATGCAGCATATTCCTTGATAAGATCGCGCTGCATCCTAATGATGTGTGCCAAATAGTTGAGCGCCCCCACTGAGAAGGTCGCTGAACTAAAGATTCGCTTCCCCAAATGGTCCATCATCCGAGACTTCTTGCTCGGGGGATGGACTGAGGGACTCTCCTGGGCGAGTTCCCTCTTAGTGGCTGCTGCCGAAAACATGGCATCTACCGGGGGTCCCTTGCTCCAGTGGGCACGGTCAGCAGGGGGGCTAAGGATCCTGTCGGGCCTCTTAGGGATTGGCTCCACGGTGTCCGGGTCCTTCCATGCCCTGGTGGTAATAAGGTCCACCAGGGGGTCGGCAGGAGGGGACACCCAAGAGGTAGATGGGCCCGCTTCAAATGCCTCCAAGAACACTGACTCATCCGAGGAAGACTTTGGGGCAGACCACCCACCTCTAATCCGTAACATTTCCATGATGTCTCCGAAGGAGACATCCTCAGGGGGTGATCTTGGGGAGCCTTCCCTTTCCTCCAAGTCAGTGTCTTCGGTCAAAGACTCGGGGGAGTCTATGTGCCTCCTCTTCCACGAATGCTTGCGAGGTGCTTCCTTGGGGTGGCTGTCCGAGGAGCCCTCACCAGCAATGTCCAGAACCACAGGAACTGCTTGGGGCAGTGAAGCGGGCTGTCCCAGTGGCCGGGTGATGGAAGCCTGTTCCAGAGCAGATGGAGTGCGGGACGGACCCGAAGCAAGGGCCGGGGGTCTGGATGCCCTCAACAGAGCCCTCTCCACTGCATCAAAAGCCGGGCTCCCCCTCGGATCTGATGAGCGGATCGGAGCCGGCGCCGAGCCCCTCGGATCCGAGGGACCAGTGTGCTCCGACAAGGACGGCGCCGAAGGCACACTGAGTCCCTCAGATCCGAAGCTCGGGCCAAGGCTCCGAGAGGTCGGATCCGACAGACTCGAGGGCAGGGTCGGATCTGAAGTACCCAGTACTGTCGGCGCCGACCCACCCGCGGCTCCGAGGCTGCCCGGCTCCGGGCGCTCTGAACCAGGGTAGCGGGTCAGAGAAGGAGCAATGGGCTTAAAAAAGGGGGTCGAGCTCCCCCCCAGGGGGGGGAGGCAGGAGCACTCCCATCTGCATCTGGGCCTGGATGAACCTTCGCATCATCCGGTCCAGATCAGCATCGGAGAGGCTGTAAGTAGACCTCAACGAGGCTACCAAGGTAGGCCTTGAGTGCCGCCTCGATAGCCTCGAAGGAGGTCGGGTCTCCTCATCTTCAGGCTCCGGTAAAAAGCACGGGGACCGGAGCTGAGGAGGGGGAGAGCCAGCAGCCAGAGAGGCCGGAGGAGAAGCCCGCTTAGCCGGCGTGGCCGAAACGGAGGTCTCGGCCCACCGCTTGTGGTGCTTCTCTCTCCGGTCCCTTTTCCTTGCTTCCCTCTCCTCCGACCCTTTGGCGGGAGTTTGAATCCAGGGTGGAGGAGGGGGAGCAGGCAAGGCAGGGACTGCCGTAGCAGTGACCACCAAGGGGGCGGGGGCAGAAGCCGAGTCTGGGGGCAAGAGTCCCGCCAAGACCAGCTTCGACCTCCGCTCCTTTAATGCCCTGGGGTTGAACCCTGCACAGATTGAACACCCTGAAGTGAGGTGTTCAACCCCAAGGCATCGAACGCACCAAGTGTGGCCATCAGCAGGGGAAAGCTTATGGCCACACTCGGAGCACTTTGAAAAAACAGCCTTTGGGGCCTCAGACATCACTATTTTTTTTTTTTTTTTTTTTTTTTAAATAGTAACAATAAAATAAACTAAAACACTCACACAAAGGCCTCAAAAGAAAAACACACACACACACACCAACTACGAACCAGCGAGGGGAGGGTAAAAACTATATTAAATTAACCCAAAAAAGATATAAACAGAAGGGAAACCTATAACTTTCACACAACTTAAAAGTTTTAAAAGTTTTAAAACCCTTTAATAAGAATACTAAGACTTAGCTTTTGGAGCTCTGACGACCCAGCCTTTACCATGCGCGGCAAACTAGATCTGAGGTCATGTAGGGAGAGCAGGGCATTATGGGTGAGGGGAGGAGCTAGGAGCTCGGATCCATAGCTGGATAAACCATGCCGGTTCGGATCCGATATCGGATCCATACCCACAGGTTGCTGACAAATGAATTCTCCTACTTCAGATCTATATTTATATTTTAATTGACTGCTGTGGAGGTAATAGCAAAGATAACTTTAGTCTACCAAGCATGCCAAATGTACAGGATATTTAACCACACTCCCCAAAGTTCAAGTAATATCAAACAATATTTGTTGCTGTCAACATTTCTACAGCACTTACACTATATATGTGAGTTACTTTTTTAACAAATTTTCAGCTTGGTTAGGATAGGATATCAGTTATAAGAGTGCAAACAATTAACAAGTACTTATAATAGCTGTAGTCATATAATTATTTTTGAATAATATGTTGGCTAAATAATTACACTGCAATGTTTATCTTCCGACATCCATACCAACACTATAAATCTCAAATTGTTTTTGCAACATTGCGTAAGTCATAATTGAAAATGGTCCATGGATGTACCAGCCTGCATGCACAGTTATTAAACTGTAAAATTAATAAATAAAATAAATAAAGCAGAGCAAAAATTAGTTTGGCAAACGCATGAGGTGTAACAGTTACCATAATGAGTCAGAACAGTGTGAAGAATGTGACAGATGGTGTAAACTCTCATGATCAAGCCAAACCAACTATGGGTAAATCCTGATATACCCACTCACAGTCATAGATTGTTGCTTAAACAGCAAATAGCATTCAAACATCCCACAGCTCAATTAAACAGGCTCCAAACCTAAATATCTATGCAGACATAGACCAAGGTCCAAAGTCAACAATGTACAAGCAACAACAAATCATGTCTGAATGCCAAGTAGATAAAAATTCAAATAGGATACTAGGATGCAAATCCAAAGCATTTCAGAAATCTGAACCCCCATACAGTCCATCAGATTATAGTTACACTCCAAATGTCACCCAAAAATAGATGTTAGTCAAAAAACATCACTAAGAAATGACACCTTAATGCTTCCTCATAACACTGATTAAGTGCAAAAATGTTAAAAGCAAAACAATGTAACAATGCAGTAGCTAAATTCATTCAAGTGGGTAAAATGCCAAAATAATAGTTGCAGTCTGAATAAAGTTGTGATTTGTCAAACTAATGCTGTAATTTAACACCAGCAAGGCAACATTCACTAAGTACATTTACAAATATTCAAGAATTCATGGACAAAATAAGATAAAGTCCAAACACAGTAGACCACAGGTCTTTAGACTCCTTCACAGTCAGCCTTACTCAAACCACAGAACAAATTCTTGAAACTCTTATAAATATCACAAAGCACTTTGGGTCTCTTTACCCAAACACTTGCATGTGAGACTATACATAAATAAAATACAACCCCCCACTCCACCCCAAATACACACAAACTCCTGAAATAGATAAAGCTTAGTACTTTATGGTTTTACTATTGATTTGAAATCAGATACACATATTGATTGGATTAAAATCTTCTACATTATTAATATATATATTTTTTCTCTTTCTTTCTTTCTTTCTTTCCTTCCTTCCTTTTTCATAAAAACATAAATGGCTAATGTTTCTAGTACAGATTTCTGGTTTTGCTTGGGCCTGTCTTTTAATAGGTCTGGGCCTCTCTAGGGAGGATAGCCCCACCATTTGTGAAGCATTTGTGCAGACAAATAATAATGTCGCATTAAAGGTAATGTTACATCACATCCATCCATGCAAGTTTCTCTGCCACTACTGCGCTTTTTCTGAAAATGGAGGCAGAAATATTTTTAATTAGTAGGCAAGATCTACAGAAAATGGTTGTAGGCTGTGATCAATGTCCTTGTAGCACCGTTGTCTGTTGCCTGTAAAGCAAATTTGCAAGCTAGCCAAAGACTACAGTGAAATGTCAACTGTGTGGTCTTAAATGCTGTTAGACACTAATTCAGGAGAAGTGTCGAGACGGCCCTAAAATGGTGATGTCATCATTGCTGTAAGACTACAAAGCTGCAGCATCTAAAGTAGTTCTAAATCTGATGACTTTGTACAGATGGACAAAATACAGCCACTGCATATAAACACTAGCTGTAGGAATTCCTTGATTCCATGCAAAATAACCTTGCTAACTAAAACCACTTCTTGCAAGCACCTTTAGAAATAATGCAGAGTCTGTTCTAGACCTTAAGGTAATCTCTTGACGGTTCTACTTGAAAACATCTAAAACCCATAACATCTAAATTCATAACATCTAAACCAGAACATCTATAACCCAAAACATCTAAAACTCATGATATCGAATTTCATAACATCTATAATGTGCATCATAACATTGAACACTACAAATCACATGAAAATAACATCCCCTCCATGTATAAAGACACCAAACTAACAAACACATTTTTTACTATGTTTATGAAGGGGGCAACCCCCCTGCACCCCCCCCCCCCATTTAGGAGGGCTCTGCCCCCACCCCCACCCCCGTAAATTAACTTTACCAACTATGAGATTGCACTACAGTGGGAAAATAAGAAGTTATGTACTCACCATAACATTCCATCTGAGTAGGTAAACTTCATTTGTGCAGCAACCTATGGGACAGAGTCCCCAGCTACCTGAACCTTGGGTGGCCTTCATGGAAGGATGTTCCGGAGCACTGCAGAGCCAAAGGATGCTCTCCCTCTGGAGATAATGTCCAATTTATAGTGATTGATAAAGGTATGAGATGAGGCCCAAGTGGCTGCCAAGCAAATATCATCCAAAGAGACTCCAGCTCTAAAGGCCGCAGAGGTAGACATAGATCGAGTAGAGTGGGCATGGACTCCCTGAGGTGCGGGCCTGCCAGAACTTTCATATGCTAAAAGGATACACTGTGAAATCCATCTAGACAGCGTGACTTTAGACACAGATTTACCCAAGTTAAATTTGGCAAAGGAGATGAACAACTGGTCAGATTGCCTATGACCAGATGTCCTGTGGATGTAGAAGCGAAGTTGTCTATGCACATCCAGTGAGTGTAATTTGTATTCCCCTTTGTTTAGGTAATTAGGAAAAAAGACTGATAGGTTAATGGACTGATTAATATTCGACTCAGATGCAATCTTGGGAAGAAAAGAGGAATTGGTCCTGAGGTAAACTCTATCCTTGTGAAAAGTCAAGTATGGGGATTTTACACAGAGGGCTTGTAGTTCAGGGACCCTTTGAGCCGAGGTGATAGCAACAAGAAAGGCCGTTTTCCATGACAAGAATTTAAGATCTACTGAAGCTGCAGGCTCAAACGGGGGAGCTGTCAAGGCCTGAAGCACCAGCATTAAATCCCAAGGAGGGACTACATCCTTCACTGGAGGTCTGAGCAGAAAGATGCCCTTCAGAAAGGTCTTACACAATTCCGTGGTGATCAAAGGGCCCAGTTCATTTCCCACGTGATAATGAGAGATAGCTGCTAGTTGAACCTTGACTGTGGAGGAGCTAGCCCCCTGATGAAACAGCCCTGACAGGAAGTCTAATACAGCGGGCAATGGAGCTGTGAAAGGATCCAAATTTCGACGTTCCGCCCAAATGGAGAAATGCTTCCATTTGCTACTATAGATCTTTCTAGTAGAAGGCTTCTGCGCTGCTACTAGGTTAGCTTTAACAGGGGAAGAGATACTGGGAGTCCTAGCTATGAGTGGAACTGGAGCAGCCAAGCTGTGAGCTTGAGATTGTCCAGGTTCAGGACTGGGAGATCTAGGGGGTGGGATATTAGATCCGGAAGGGGATCCAGAATCCAAGGAGGATTCACCAGATGAGACCAAAGGTAAGGGAACCAGGCTTGATGAGGCCAGAATGGGGCAATGAGGATTATCCTGCTCCCCAACTGACTGGCTTTCTGCAGAAACTTTAGCATCAGAGGAAGAGGAGGGTAAGCATAAAGTAGACCAGGAGGCCAAGCATGCACTAGAGTGTCTCTCGGAGATTCCCCAGGGGGGGAACGAGAGCGAAGTAGTCGTAACATTTTGTGTTCGAGGGAGAGGCAAAGAGATCACAACAGGGTTGACCCCATTTGGTGAAAATCCGATTCGCTACCTCGAGATTCAGAGACCACTCATATGGTAACAGGATGGTGCGACTTAGTCTGTCCGCTAGGATGTTGGACTGCCCCGGAATGTGCGTTGCTATGAGAAAACGGTTGGTGGAGATCGCCCATTCCCACACCCTCATGGCCTCTCGTCAGAGTGGGTAAGACCTGGTTCCTCCTTGTTTGTTGATGTACCAGACAACAGACATGTTGTCCATCTGAATCGCAATCGTTCCTACAGGAAGAAGGTCCTGAAGTGCTTGCAATGCCAGCAGCACTGCCCTCATCTCTAGGACATTGATATGCAATGAAGTCTCCGTGAGGTCCCACATGCCTTGGACTGTCCTGCCCGAACAATGCCCCCCCCACCCGAGACGGGAGGCATCCGTGGTCACCATGGCTAGGGGAGGGGCCATAGAAAAGGGGCGTCATTCCTGGAGGTCCAGAGATTGGAGCCACCATAAGAGGGTCCTCTTGCAAGCCCTGCTGAGGGGAATGGGATGGCTGAGAGGATATTGAAGAAAGGACCACTGGACTTGGAGGGTCCATTGTAAGACCCTCATGTTCAAACGTGCCATTGGCAATAGATTGATTGCCGCCGCCATTGAACCTAGAGCCCTCAGGACCAATTCCGCTGGAGGAGCTGGGGATTGTATAATGGCCCGCACATGTAGCCTCAGGATTCATAGCTGGTCTGTGGTCAAAAAGGCTAAGAGCTTGTTTGTGTTTAATCTGGCCCCTATGAAGTCTATGGTCTGAGACGGGGTAAGAAACGACTTCTCTATGTTGATAGTGATCCCCAGCCGGTGAGCTAGACAAAGAAAGTAGTTTCTGGCTGCGCAGAGTAGATGCCTTGTCGGGGTGGTCAGGAGCCAGTCATCCAGGTATGGGAAAACCTGAATTCCCTGGAGCCTCAGGTGGGCCACTATCACCACTAACACTTTGGTGAACACCCTGGGGGCTGTGGTGAGACCAAAGGGGAGGACCCTGAATTGGTAATGACTGGCTCCTAGCCAGAAGCAGAGGAACCTTCTGGATTGCCTGTCCATCAGAATGTGGTAGTACGCATCCTTGAGGTCTAAAGAGCACATCCAGTCATTCTCCCGCAAGAGGGGGAGAATGGATTGAAGGGTGACCATGCAGAATTTCTCTTTGTTTACTGACAGGTTCAGGGGGGAGAGGTCGAGGATTGGTCTTAAGTCCCCTGTCTTTTTTGGCACCAAGAAGAACCTGGAGTAAAAACCCGACCCACACTAGTCTGGGGGGACGTGTTGGATGGCTCTTTTTTCCAGCAACTGTTGGATTTCCATTGCTGCGGCCTCCCTCTGATCGGATGGGACATCGGGGAGGTATCTGGGGCTGCATGGGTAAACAGAGAAGGGGATCTGATATCCTCTGGATATGATGCGAAGCACCCAGTGGTCTGTCATGATGGACTCCCAAGCTGCTAGGTGCTTCGAGAAACACCCCCCGACTGCCTCCAGAGTGGAGCAGTCGGGCAATCCCTCAGGGGTGTTGCATGGGTTGGTCCGAGAAAGGTTCTCTGGATCCAAAGTTCCTTGGGCCCCCTCTGCCTCTAGGGTGGCGTCCACCCTACCCTCCTCTGCCGCAGAAGGGCTGGGAGTCCGGAGCGGGACGGGACTGTTGCGACTTCCAAAACCACGAGATGCGGACTCCGACGGCAGACAACATCTTCCCGTCCTTCTTGCTCTGGACCAAAGTATCACGAACGGTTTTGCCAAAAAGGGCAGAACCATCGAAAGGGGCATTAGCAAAAAACACCTTGAAGGGTTCCGCGAAATCACAGTGACAGAGCCAGGCGGCCTGATGCCTCATGACGAGGCCCACTCCGCTGACTCTAGCGGCTCCTTCCGTGGCATGGGACAGTAGCCGCATAGAGGTGTTTGATATGGATCGGAGAGTGGCCAGCCGGGTGGAGTGCAACTGTTTGTCCTCCGCCAACATGGACTCGGGGGGCGACGCAGCGTACTCTTTGATAAGTTCCCGCTGCAGTCGAAGAACATGTGCCATGTAGTTCAGCAACCTCACAGAGAAGGTAGCTGAACTAAAAACCCGCTTCCCTAAACGGTCCATCGACCGAGACTCCTTGCTCGGGGGGTGGACCGAGGGACTCTCCTGAGCTAGTTCCCTCTTGGTGGCCGCCGCCACCAACATGGCATCTACAGGGGGACCCTTACTCCAATGGGACTTGTCGGAGGGGGGGGCTAAGAATTTTATCCGGGTGCTTGGGGACTGGCTCCACAGTGTCCGGCTCCTTCCATGCCCTGGTAGTAATCAAATCTACCAGGGGGTCGGCCGGAGGGGACACCCAAGAGGTAGACGGGCCTGCTTCAAACGCCTCCAGGAACACGGATTCATCTGAGGTAGGCTTTGGGGCAGACCACCCCCCCTTATCCTGAGCATCTCCATGATGTCACCAAAAGAGACATCTTTGGGGGATGATCTTGGGGTGCCTTCCCCTTCCTCCAAATCCGTGTCCTCAGTCAAGGACTCGGGGGGACTCCAGGTGCCTCCTCTTGCACTTTCGCTTGTGAGGAACCTCCTCGGGGGGGTTGTCTGAGGAGGTCTCACCAGCAATGTCCTGTTCCAAAGAAACGACCTGGGACATCAAAGCAGGCTGTCCCTGGGGCCGGTTGATGGAAGTCGGGCCCAACAGAGAAGGAGTGCAGGGTGGAGCCGTGGCAAGGGCCGGGGACCTGGAATCTCTCGACAGAGCCCTCTCCACCACTTCGAATGCCGAGGGAGAGCTGCTCTCTCTAGGATCCAAAATCAGACCCTCACCCGGATCTGATGGACGGATTGGGGCCGGTGCCGAAGCGATCGGATCCAAGGGACCAGCATGCTCTGATCTGGACAGAGCCGAAGGCATACTGATACCCCCGGATCCAAAGCTCAGCCCTCGGTTCAGAGAGCGCGGATCTGACGAAAATGGTCCCGACAAACTTGAGGGAAGTGTCGGCGCCGAAGTACCCAAGACTATCGGTGCCGACACACACCCCGCTCCAAGGCTGCCCGGCTCCAAAGACTCTGAGCCCAGGAAGTGGGACAGAAAAGGAGCTATCAGGGCAAAGAAGGGGGTCGAGCTCCCCCCCAGAGGGGGGGGAGGCAGGACCACTCCCATCTGCAGTTGGGCCTGGAGGAATCTTCTCATCATCCGGTCCAAATCTGCATCCGTGAGGCTTTGAGTCGATCTCGATGAGGCCACCGAGGCGGGACGGGAGTGCCGCCTCGATGACCTCGAGGGAGATCGGGTCTCCTCCTCCTCTGGACCCGGTGAAAAGCAATGAGACTGGATCCGAGAAGGAGGAGACCCAGAAGTCCTGGAGGGAGAAGACCACTTAGCCAGGGGGCCGAAGCAGAGGCCTTGGCGCGCCGCTTGTGGTGTTTCTCCCTCCTTTTCTCTTTCCTAGCCTCCCTCTCCTCCGGGCCTAAGGTGGGAGGTTGAGTCCCGGCCGGGGGGAGGGAAGCAGGAGTGGCAGCTGCCGCAGCGGGAGCCATGGAAGGACCAGAGGTAGAAGCCAAATCCAGGGGCAGAAGACCCGCCAGAATCAGCTTAGACCTCCGGTCCATAAATGCCCTGGGGTTGAACGCCGCACAAATGGAACAACCAGAAGAGAGGTGCTCAACCCCAAGGCACAGCACGCACCGAGTGTGGCCATCCGCCGGGGACAGCTTATGGTCACACTCGGTGCACTTAGAAAAAATAGGCTTTGGGGCCTCAGACATTTTAATTAAAGAAGAACAGCCACCCATGTTAGGCCCCAAACACGCACACACAACCCTAATGGAACCACGAGGGAAGGGGGAGGTTAATTACAAAAAATATAAAGTTAAGCTAGGGAGGATTTTAGTCAAAAAGGGACCTAAAAGCACTCACAACCAAGTAGGATAGAAAAGAGAAAGAAAAAGTTAAATTTTTCCCACAAAAAACCTCTAAATGCCTGGAACTCAAGATCGAGCTGCTGTTGGTTAAACCGCAGCAAACTAGATCTGATGTCAGAAAGGGTTGGCGGGGGATTATGGTTAGGGGGAGGAGCTTGGAGCTTGGATCTAAGCTGTTGAAAACTGCCAGCTCGGATCTGAAGTCGGATCCAATTCCCATAGGTTGCTGCACAAATGAAGTTAACTATTTCAGATAGTTAATTTCCTAACCCCACTGTATCATGATCACCATAAAGAATGTACACATAATGTCTATATCACTAACCTGAATGGCCTAAAAAACACATAAAGAGTGGCAAAATAAACACTACATAAATAGTATAAATTCCTACACTATATAAATAATAACTATAGAAATAAAAACTACATCTCATAGTGATATCACAAGATAAACAGATTAAACTATAACATTTACATATTTGATAATACACTATTACATATTATACATTTTAGATGTTATGAAATTCAATATTATGAGTTTTAGATGTTATGAATTTTAGAAGTTATGGTCTCGATGTTATGAATTTAGATGCCATGGGTTTTAGATGTTTTCAAGTGGAACCTTCTTGACATTGTACTACACAAATTATTAATGCAAATGATAAACATACTTTCCATACAGTTTTAGATTTAAAGTGGCGTGTCAGGAAGTTTAATTTAAAAATTTAATTTAAAGGGAAAATTCAAGCTAATAGGGGAGATTTCATTATCCCCAGTGGGTTTAATCCCCCTTTACACCCAATAGTAAAAGCTTTTGAAGATAATTGTGATAGGAATATCAGGAAAGCCATGTCCAAACCAGTTAAGAATAAGTTTTATAATTTAACAGAAGTTGAAAGGAAAGTTTTGAGGGGCTTGGTTAATGACCGTATTATCCATGTTATGAAGGCTGATAAAGGAGGTGATACAATCATTACTAATACATTTTATTACAATATGGAGCTTAATTCCATGCTGGAAGTTAGGGATTGTTATGAGAAAATTAGTTTGAGATAGTAAACAATCATATAAATATATAAATAGTTGGTTATATATAACTGGTTTAATGGGATTATTTCTGATACTAGGTATAAGTTTTTTAGTATAGAAACACCAGTTGTATGTAAATTTTTTGTGATACCAAAAATCCATAAAGATATAGATTCTCCACTTTTTAAGCCTATAGCATTTGCAGCAGCATCTAAAACAGTCTATTTCTAAATTTATTGATAGGGCATTATTTAAGTTAGTGGATGCCTTGTCTTTCTTTATTTTTGTGATACCAAAAATCCATAAAGATATAGATTCTCCACTTTTTAAGCCTATAGCATTTGCAGCAGCATCTAAAACAGTCTATTTCTAAATGTATTGATAGGGCATTATTTAAGTTAGTGGATGCCTTGTCTTTCTTTATTTTTGTGATACCAAAAATCCATAAAGATATAGATTCTCCACTTTTTAAGCCTATAGCATTTGCAGCAGCATCTAAAACAGTCTATTTCTAAATTTATTGATAGGGCATTATTTAAGTTAGTGGATGCCTTGTCTTTCTTTATTAGAGGCAGTTTCCATTTTTTTTTGGAAAAAAATTAGAGGTATTTTGTTGGGGAAGGATGAATGGTTGGTAGTTGACATGCAGTCATTATATATGATTATTCCTCATGAAATAGGAATAGAATTTTTTTATATGTTGTACCAGCATGAGGAATATACAATTGGTGTTCATATTTCGTTTTATCACTACTAAATGATTAACCATTCCACGAAGTCCTGGGGTTACATAACCATTCAAACTGACTTGCCATTTAATTTCTAAAAATTCTAATTCATCATCTGTATTACCATTAAAATCCTAAAGAACACAGTCAGTTACTGTAAAAATACATTTATTAACATTCTTACAAATCATGGAATATTTTGCTAAAGCATTCCTATCATTTTTATTTTTAATAGCATAATGATGTTCATATATTCTTTCTTTAATTGGTCTGTTGGTCTTTCCAACATAAAAAGAATCAAATGACAGACATGACATGTTGAGAGCATTGAACAAGTTCTAAATAATATATATTTTTATGCTTTTATAACATTTTTTATAGAAAAAAGAAGGGGGTTGCTGTGGGTGCTAGAATGGCACCCAACTATGGTAATTTAGGGATGGCATACCGGGAAACTATGATTTTTAGGGAAATTCCAGGTTATATCTATACTAAATCATATTGGCATTTATTGATAATCTATTTTTTTTATTTAGATGGATGATGTAGACAGTTTGCAAGTATTTATTAATTCTGTCAATTTGTACTACTTTTTTAAATTTTATTTGTCATAAGACTGTTGATACAGTCTGTTTTTTAGGTGCTGATTTTTTTTAAGAAACAAGATAGTGAGGTACTTTTTTCTGTTATATCTTATAATAATAAAGATAGCAATGCTATTTTGCATTATAATAGCATCATACTACATATTTAAAGAATAATATTGATAAAGAACAAATTATGAGACTTAAAAGAGTTATGTCAGATTTAGATATAATTGATAGTTTAGTTGAAAATATGCAAAAGCATTTTTTGCATAGGGGTATCCCTGAAAATGTTTACACCTTGCCACTGGGGAATCAAATATTGTCACAGACAAACAGAATGTAGCAACAAATAGAGAGTGGTCATTGGCTATGACTGTTATGTTCTCCTTAGATAGTCAGTGGATTAGGGACATTGTGAAAAATAATTAGCAAATTTTAAATGGGAATGATGAATTTGCTAGTCTGGTTAGAAAGAAACCTCTGTTCATTAATAAGAAAGATAGAAATTTAAAAGATATTTATTATGAACAATCAAATAAAGTTGGAATGTATAGTCAAGAACAGTATAAAGTGGGTACTTTTAAATGTTTAAGTTGTTCTTCATGTAGGTTCATATCTGAAAGTTCTAGTTTCTAGTGTGATGCAACAAAAAAATCATGCATTATTCAAGGTTATTTTACATGTAATTCTGAATTTGTGGTTTACTATGCACTGTGTCTGTCATGTGATTCTTTTTATGTTGGAAAGACCAACAGACCAATTAAAGAAAGAATATATGAACATCATTATGCTATTAAAAATAAAAATGATAGGAATGTTTTAGCAAAATATTCCATGATTTGTAAGAATGTTAAGAAATGTATTTTTACAGTAAATGACTGTGTTCTTTAGGATTTTTATGGTAATACAGATGATGAATTAGAATTTTTAGAAATTAAATGGCAAGTTAGTTTGAATGGTTATGTAACTCCAGGACTTCGTGGAATGGTTAATCATTCAGTAGTGACAAAAAGAAATATGAACAAAAGAAGATGTTAATGAATAAGTCATTTGGCACTAATTATGTAATTATGTGACTAACTTGTTTTAAAAGGACCATGTTTTAAGAGTTAGCTATTCTGATGAAGACCAAGTGTTTGGTTGAAAATGCTTAATGATTTGTTTATTCACGTCAGCCCTCCTAGTATTTTAATTTTTTTTATACAACCTTATAGCTTCCTTCTTTGGATTTTCAATTTGCTATTTTTAATATGTTTGAACAGGCTTCATTTTGTCTAGGGGATGGCATCAGAGACAGGTTACAGGATATGTCTATTTATTCTAATTCACTGGAAGTTAATTGTACTGTTATTCAAAGCAGGGCAGACCAAGGAGGTTCATTACAGAGAAAACGACTTTCAGGTCCAAGTGTGAGTTCTAGTATGAATACTTGAATTGCTGATTTCTTTTGTAAAGTTACTGTGGCACCCTGTTTTCCTTACATCCATCAGTTTGAGAAAGAACTGAGTTTTTATATACCCGAGGATACCCACACAGTTTATTTGGATAAAACTATTATATTTAGAGACTGGGAAGCAGCAGTGTTTAAAATGAAGAAACTACTGTGAGATAATATTTTTTTTTATGTATACTTATCTACTAAGAGAATTCTCAAAGGACTTAATATATAATAAATTTAGCGATTTATACCCAGACTGTTTTCTCAGTCAGTGGTATCAAATTTGTGAGAATGCAGGGTTAGACTTAGTTGAGTTGTTAAGGTCGCACAATGAAAGTGAGATTATTAAACTGAAGCTGTGGCTCTCCCATTTAAATGACAAGCTTTTACTAACAGCTTCCTAGGATGAAATCGATGATTTCATCAAGATAATGGAAGGTAAGTTAAGTTTTTTTGAAAGGGACATTAAAAAGAAAAAAAACAGAAAAGAAAAGAAAGCTAAGAGAGATTGCAAGGAATATTTGAAAGGAAGCACTCATTTCAGCTTAAGAGACAATGGAAGTGATGCCATTGCTTCAAGACAGACAAGGGGAAATATAAGTCATTTCAGAAAGAAGGAAGTTGCATCACACAATGGAAGAAAGCTTTTTTATTCAGACACACAACTTTTGGAACTCCTCCCAGGCAGTCGGAATGGATAGTAGAAAAAAAGAAGAACTGGGAAAAAAAAAAAGAAGGGAAACCCTGTGTCGACTGATTTAAAGAACATACACCAAACTGTCAAATTTTTTTAAGGAGAAGCACCAAATCAAGAGAGGGCTTGGGCAGAGGTGGTTGCATTTTCCCCAGTGAAGCAGCCAGACAAGAGGACAATGTGAATGGACATTATTTTTCAAAGAAGGGGGATTGTAGATGAAACAAATAATTTGCTTTACATTCAAAATATTCAATTTGACAGAATTTTAAATGATGCTGAAATATGTTTGTTGCAAAAAGGTTTTTCATTTATTCCAGTTGCAAGGTTGAGTATTCTTCAAACCGTTGTACATTTAAAACGGTATGTCAGCAAGTTTAATTTAAAAGTTTATTTTAAAGGGGAAATTGAAGCTAATAGGTGAGATTTTTATTTATTTATTTATTTATTGTAATTTGTTAACCGGGTTGGTTCAGCTGAGCCAGGGGCCCATTTTCAGTGGAGACCCGAGGACAAAGCTCCAAAAACAAGTTGCACTTTTACAAAAACATATTTACAAATTTTAAACAGTTTGCTATTTGATAGAATTACAATGGAGTACAATCTAGAAGGTATACATCAAGAATAAGAAACACTAGTTTATACAGCTGTGTTCAAGTTACATAAAATGGTCTAGCATCAGAAGTATATTTTTCTGCAAGAGTAAATATAAGTAACAGCTGTAAACTCCACAAGTAAAAATATGTACATGAATAAGATGTAGATATACAGTAGAGCAATAATTAGAAAAATAAGAAAGTGTGCATAGAGGAAGGGTCTAGAAATAGTAAGAGAGCAGGAAGATTTCCTGAAAAAGATATAGCTATACAGTAGAGCAATAATTAGAAAGAAAATAAAATATTAGTAAGTGTGCTTAGATTAAGGGTGTAGAAATAGTAAGAGAGGAAGATGATTTCATGAATAAGATGTAGGTATACAGTAGAGAAGGTATTAGAAAGACAATAGAAAATAAGAAGAGTGCATAAAATAAGGGTGTAGAAATAGCAAGGAAGCAGGAGGATTTCAAGTTGGAGTTTAACAAGAACAGGACCAGGTCTTTTGTAGGTATTGTTTAAGCTCAAGTTTGAATTGTGTTTTCTGAGAAATACGTCTTATGTTGAGGTGAAGGGCATTCCAGGTATGAGTGACAGAGAATTTATATAGGGACTTTCCAATGTTCTTTGTAGGTTTATAGGTGTCTAGGAGATGTTTGTCAGATGTACGGAGCTGACGCCATGGTTTACAGAGTGATACAATGTCAGAGATGAAGGAACAGGATGTGGGTTAAAGAGAATACAGTGTGTAATATGTAGTTGTGGAAGAAGTAGTTGTTTCTGGAATTCAGGCCATTGTAAAGATTTAAGGGCGAGGCAGTGGTGGGTTTTATAAGGTAGACTGGAAGTGAATTTAGCTATTTTGTTATTGCTCTAATTTGGAGAGTAGAGATGACCGAATGTTAGTAAGAACTGGAGTTGCATACAGAAGACAGGGTAAGAGAAGAGACATGGCAAGCGAGGGTTTGGTGGAAGGAGAGAGTAGTTTGTGGTTACGGTACAGAAGACCAAGTTTCTGGTGTGTTTGTTTTATACAGTGATTGATATGTATGTCAAATTTAAGTTCATCGTCGCTAGTAACACCAAATAATTTAGTATAGGGTTTGGGACTAATGGTCGTGTTGTTCAGTGAGGTAATGGAGAAGAAGGGTTTATGGTGATCCAGTGTTTTAGGAAGGAAAAGTAGCAGTTTTGTTTTTTTTTTTTTTGGCTTTAGTGTTAGTTGATTATCGGTGAGCCAGGTTTCGTTAGAGGTGAAGGTGTGTTGGGTAAGAGCAAGGAGTTCTTGGATACTGTGGGAGGAGATAATGAGGGTTGAGTCATCAGCATATTGTAAGAGTGTGGAGCGGTTAGTGGCAGTGTGTAATTGGTTGGTGAAGATATTGAACAACATTGGACCCAATATAGAGCCTTGGGGAATGCCAGTGCTGACAGGTAGCAATGAGGAGATGACAGATTGCCAGTGACTAGATTGCTGTCTATGAGATAAGTAACTACAGAACCAGTTTATAGAGGGGGTCGAGAGATGGAGATCAGAAAGTTTGGATAACATTTTGAGTGAAGAGACTGTATTAAAAGCCTTGGAGAGATAAAGAAATAGATAGGAAACTAGGGGGTTGTTGTCACGGGCTTCTGCGACAGTTTGGGTGAATGAGAGTAGTGCGGTGGATGTGCTATGGTTGGGTCTAAAACTATGCTGGGTAGGAGTTAAAAGATTTTTGTCTAGCAGGTGTTTAAGTAATTGGGTGTGGACACATTTTTCGAGAATTTTGGAAAGGGGGATAGTATAGCAATGAGCCAATAGTTGGCTGGGTCAGTGGTGTTACTTACCACCTTTATGAAGAGGGATAGTGAAAAAGGCTTTCCATATGTCAGGGACAAGGGCTTTGGTAATGGAACAATTTATGAGACTAGAGACAGGGTAGGAAATGGATTTGGCAGGGATTTTAGGAAAGTGGGGAGATAATTTATCAACAGAGAGTGAACAGGCTTTGTGTTTATTCAGGGTTTTTTATGAATGTGGTGGGAACAGGTTGAAAGGAAAAAGTATTAGAGGAGGAGGGTCTGGCAGGTAAGGGCAGAGAAGAGGCAGTGGGACTTTGTTGAGTTAATGTTTGAATTGTTTCAATGAAGTGATTGTTTAGTAGAGCAGCAGTCTCTGTGGAAGTATGGTGAAGGATTTTGTTGATGGTAGACCAACATTTTTTGAAGTCTTTGTGTGGCCTATATTGGTTGGAGTTAAGGAATTTTTTTTGTCTTTCATGACTAGTTTTTACACAAGTTTCTAATTTCTTTGTAATGTTGTAGTAGGGAAGGGGTTTTAGTCTTGATGCAAGTTTTCCAGGCAGCATCTCTCTGATGCATACAAGAGCGTGTTTGCTTGGTGAGCTAAGGGGTACAGTTTGATTTACCCTGATTCTTCTGGATGGAGCCATGGAGTTTAGTACATCTAGAAATATCTGGTTACAGCATCATTAAGGGTATGGTTATAAAGGAAGGTCCAACTGATGTTGGACAGCATAGAGTTGAACTTAACAGGACTGAATTGAATCAGATTGTGACATTTTCGTAGTGGTGTTCTTTGGGTGAATGTTTGAAATCTCTATGAATATTGGCAGGAGAATGGTCACTTAGAGACTTAGCAAGAATGTCAGGGCTATGATAGAGACTGGGATTGGAAGTAAGTATCCAATCTATTATAGATTTTGTTATGCCAAGTGTGTTTAATCCCTCTTTAGATATAATAGTAAAAATGTTTATGATAATTGTGACAGGGATATCAGAGAATCTTTATCTATACCAGTTAAGAATAAGTTTTATAGTTTAAAAGAAGCTGAAAGGAAAGCTTTGACGTGCTTGGTTAATGGTCACACCATCCATGTTATGAAAGCTGATAGAGGAAGTGCATGATTTATAAAAATCAGTGTATACCAAGATTATTTTTCCCCGTTCTGAATTAGGTAGCATCTTTGCTATGTTCAACAGGATCTTCACTGATATTTCTCCAAAATGTATCATTTTTTTCTAATAAATCTTATTACAATGTGAAGCTTAATTCCCTGCTGGTAGATGTTTTTTTTATGAGAAAATTAGTTTAAGGTATATTTAAAAAGTCATTGGTTATATGATAACTGGTATAATGGGATTATTTCTGATACTATGTATAAGTTTGTTTTTCAATTTCTCCAAGTCTTGTGAGTTTCTAATACCATGACGGAATGGACCCAATTTCTAAGTCAAAGTATGATTAAAGTTCATGAAATTATGTTAGCCAGAAGTGCTCTTTGCAGCACCTGCAATGTGCCCAGTAATGATTCCTTCTGCGATTCATATGAAGTTACATGTATCGGTGACATATCTAAGTATGAATGTTAATTCTTTTTTATAAGACCATTGCTCCTACTACTATTGGAACTGTCTGGGTATCCTTCTTCCACATTACCCTCATGTCTGCCTGCAAATCTTGATATTTTATGACTTTATGTCTCTCTGTACATAAAACACTGCAGTTAGTAGGTGTGGCAATTTCAATGATCAGTGCTTCTTTTGTCTTCTTTTCATGGACTACTATATCTGGTTTTCTTGCATCTATTATTTGAACTGTTGGTAATGGGTGATCCCATGTAAAATAAACTTCATCATTTTTATAATGCTTTTGACTCATGCTTCCAGTGTTT
This sequence comes from Protopterus annectens, assembly GCF_019279795.1. Taxonomy (NCBI): domain Eukaryota; kingdom Metazoa; phylum Chordata; order Ceratodontiformes; family Protopteridae; genus Protopterus; species Protopterus annectens. The sequence continues at coordinate 368,030,016 of NC_056736.1, read as the reverse complement.
TTCAGCTACTTCAATATTATAATGTTTGCACAGTCCCCAATGTAGCAGTCTTGCCACATTATTTTGCCTTTCAGGATAGTCCTGCCATTAGTATATATCAAACAGCAACAAAATGCGTGACTATTTCCAATTCTGTTTTACAAAACCTAAATTTGTCTGTTTTTCCCACATGGTCACTGGACTTTATAAACCAACATGCACGTAGTCCACTATCTTGGGCCACTAATATTAACTTTTCATTTTTTGGTTTAAATTCACCTCTCCTTAACCATCCCTGCATTTGAGCCTGATCAACATGAGGTTGTTTCAAGAGTTATTTGTATGCACAGCTATATTTAAGCATTTTGCACAATTCTTGCCCTCTCATCTGATCCTTCACCTTATATTATTTCTTTTTTTGGCACATTCAGTTGCTGCCTGATTTTTATCTACTTCTGGTTTGATTTCCATTCCCAGAAGAACGTAACCTCCCATGCAGGCAAGGACAAAATCCAAGTGTTAAATCCTATAAATAGTGAAAGATAGATCCAAAATGATGTAAAAAGTAACGCTTTTATTCACAATAAAATCAGCGTTTTCGCCGTAGTACCACCACAGCTTCATCAGCATAGAACATCTTTTTTTAAAAAAAAACACCAATTTTAAATAAATAAATACAATGACGTAAATCAAAGTATCTCACATTTAAAAAGCCAGTACTTCCAAATGCGCTGTAACATTTACTTTAGTGTTACTAACATTTAATGTCAAAATATCAGGGAAACTTTCCACAGGTCCACAACCATATATATATAACTAGCCAGTCCTCTTCAGGAACATAGATTATAGAGTAGCATAACTATATTGTTATGACTAATGTCAGTGAATTTCCTAACATATGCCCAGTATTATATTAAAAGCTACCTAGTTGACTAGATGTTTAGTGAATATTCAGTAATAAAAAGAAAATGTATAGTGGATATCTAAAAGTCTTAAAAGGTTGTCCAATTAAAAAAGAACCCCAAACATCATAATTCGCAAAAATGTTACTATATGAAATATTCGTGTTGTTAACATACGATAGGGGACATCCTATTAAATTTTATTCTTCTTTCTCAAGAAATTTCTCATTTTCAGCATGCAGTTAATGTTGCAGCTTTCATTAAGTCCTGGAAAGCTAAACGAGTTCAGGCTAATCTGCCATTCCAATTCGCGGACTTCTAATAAAATATTAACCGGTCCTGCTCTTAAAGTGTGTGGTATAGAATCTATAGCTGTGAAGTTAAAGCTATGTCCTACATGTTTCTTACAATGTTTAGCTAGGGCATTATCGCATTTTTTTATTCTTATTGCGTATAAATGTTCATATATCCTGTCTCGAAATTTGCGATCAGTTTTACCTACATAGTAGGCTTCACAGCAATTACATCTTGCTAAATACACTATAGACTTGGAAATACAATTCAAGTTACAGTTGATATAGTAATTATGCCCACCTATCTGGAAAGTACTACAATTGTTAACATAGTGACAATATTTACAAAACCCACACTGTTTACATCCCTTCATTTTACTACTGTTGTTGGAGTTGTTGTTACTTTCAAGAATAGACTTCAAATTTCTTCCTCTTTTGTATATAAAATTAGGTCTTACTCCCAATTTTCTCAACAATTCCTCGTTGTTTATTATATATTGCCAATTCTTCAACAAGATAGATTGAATATCAAAGGAATCACTGTTAAACGTGGAAATAAAACCAATTCTAATAGTGTCTGTACTCTCAAAAGCTTTATTGTTACTTATATTCTCAAATGTTGTATTAGTTAAATCTAAGTTAGTAGTCAAAGTAAAGGCTTCAGTTACTATGATTTTCTTTTTCAAAAGAGGGAAATACATCCCATTTAATCTTTTATAATCAACTTCGTGTAGAAGTTCCAAAAATAGGTCTAAAGGATAGTCTCTACTCATGAACATGTTTTCAAGTTTTTTACACTCATCATAGAAAGCTGTTTCCCTATTACACATCCTGGCTGCTCTAATGAGCTGCCCTTTAATAATGGCTCTTTTCTGTTTAAAAGGATGCGAGCTTTTGAAGTGTAACAGGGAATTACAGTATGTTGGTTTTCTATGTATGGTAGAGATATATTCAGAATTAGTATTGTCCTTGAGTAGTTTAACATCTAAATAGTCTATTTCAGAAGTGGAAAAGTTAAAAGTAAATTTCAAAAAAGAAGTAGAATTGTTACAAAATTCAATTAATTGCGTAGCTTCATCCACATCTCCATCAAATAGAATGAAGATGTCATCCAGGAACCTGGTATATAATTTTATTTTCTCCTTATTAATATTTTCAAATAAGTGTGTTTTTTCCCAAAACACCATAAATAAATTAGCTACCGTGGCCCATAAGGTGAACCCATTGCTACGCCTTGTACTTGTAGATGTACTTTTTCATTAAAAATAAAATAGTTAGATGTCAAAATTATATCCAACAATTCAGACACTATATCTATCTCATTTTTCACTGCTCCCAAGTCCTCAAGCATAAGGGATACCCATTCCACTGCTTCTAGATGAGGTATCGATGTATAAAGATCGACTACATCGATCGTGAGAAAATTATAAGAATTTTCAAACGGTACATTGTTCATACTACTTAAAAAGGACCAAGAATCCTTTCAAACATAGGGTACCAGCTTCAAGTATTTAGCTAGAATTCTATCTACCAACTGTGCACAGGGATAGGTGATAGAAAGGCGTCCATCAATCAATGCACGTAAAGGCGGGTTGTGTAGATCTTTGTGTATTTTAGGTACACCAAAAATCACAGGGTTTTTGGACATGTTGATATCGATATAGTTAAATGTGTCTAAATCGATTTTTCCTTCAATAAACATTATTGACAACACACAGGAACAACATTTTCCACCGCTACGTTCTAATCAACAACACGAGGTGCCAGGAGCCCCTAAAGTGAACGAGTGGATTAACAACATGGATAATATGTTATTTACTTCAGAACATGCACCGCCAGTCCCTAATGCCATGAATGAACTTGTAAGTAATGACACGATTGTTAACAACTTGAAAAAGTTTGATACTAACTTATTAAAGTTAAAAAGACTACAATTAGAAGTGCAATATTTTCTAGCTTTTCCAGCCCCTGGTGTTAAACTTTCAGCTTGTACCTACTCAGCACAGACTCCAACTGGGCCAGCAGAGTAATCCAGGCTGCAGAGAGCTGAATAAGCGACTTTTCTTGATACTAAGTATATTTTTTGTTGCTTTCCACATCTGAATACCTAGCAACTGTATTTCTGCCTTTCTGTTACATTGAAGCTGTTTTTACTGCATTTAACTTAATATTGCACTTGGAATCCTTGTTTGTTACTATTTGACTGTATTTGTAGCAAATTCTTCTGTGTAAGCTGTAGTAGCTGATTCATAGCATTTATAAGTGTTTGCTGTACCTGTTTCTGCCTGTTTTGTGGAAAAAAAAAAAGAAAAAATATCTTTTGTTTTTCCTGCTTTACTAGTTTAGTCCAGTTTCAGAGTTGCTGATTCCTGGGCTTTGGTTGTAGTTCCTGTGTACTGTTTCCTTGCCTTATTTGGGGAAGGGAAGCTACCTTGCTTTCCTGCTTTACTAGTTTAGTCCAGTTTCAGAGTTGCTGATTCCTGGGCTTTGGTTGTAGTTCCTATGTACTGTTTCCTTGCCTTATTTGGGGGAGAGGAAGTTACCTTGCTTACCAGTGAGAGGGGGAAGCATTGAGCTGCCTTTTTTCCAGTTTTGTGAGGTTTCAGCCAGTAACTAGTAGTTTATTGGTCGTTTTGGGCCAGTTTCTAGCTTTTTCCAGCCCCCTGGTATAAAGCGCGATTTAGCGGGGAGCTGCCACTGTTGCACACTAGGGCAGTGGCGGTTAAGCATGTTTAAAGTATTCGCGGTAGCTAAAGTGCAGTGTTCAAATTTTGCCTTAAAACTACCTTCCTCGAACTATACTACTGATCAAATCAGCGTATCCTATAACTAAAAGATCAACTCTACTTGACTCCAAGTAGACTATTCTCTATCTATTAAACCTAGCACTTGCTCCTACAGTACTTATTACCTTGATATGGCACTCTTGTCATAGATAGTACCCCAAAAGGCAACCCCATTTCTCGGTCACCCACGTCCCCGGAATCTTTTTTAAAGTTTTTGTCTACCCTTCTAGCATGTCGAGGATCAGTTGCTAGTGTCCTCTCCTGCTCAGCTGGTGAACCTGGGAATATTGAGGCAATGTTTCAATTGCCTCATGTACACAGACAACCCTTTCCTCCTCCCACAAAACACAAATACATGCGAGAGATGCAACTATACGGCCAAACTGGAGGCTGAGCTCTCTCAACATAGGACTGGCAAGACCAGTCAGGAGGAGAAGGTTACCACACACACTATAGACCCAGTCTCACATAGTACCATTACAACCTCAAATCATACACATAAACACACAAAGACATACTGAGGCTCTGATCAAAAATCTACCAAAACAGCAGAGGCCACCAAAGCAGACACCCAAACAACCACCACCTCAGAACACAACACCTGCAACACATAGACCTCACAGTCAGAGTGTCAAACAGTCACAGCCCTTAAGGCCAAACACAATACCAGACACACTAGTCATTGGTGACTCCATAGTCAGACACACTGATGTCCCGCTCACCAGACTGAGTAAGGAGAAGGTCACAGTAAGCTGCCTGTCGGGCTAGAATCCGCCACATAACGCAAGCACTCAGGTCTCTCAACAGCAGGTACAAATATGACTCAGTCATTGTCCACGCTGGTGTAAATGACCTGAGACATACCTCCTTGGACTACATGAAAAGAGACATTGAGGAGCTCTCTGATTATGTAGCCCAGGCAGGTATGACCCTGACCTTGAGCAGTATCCTACCTTCACCAAGAATGATGCCACAATACAGAGATAAGATGATCAGCTTTAACAATTGGCTTAAACACTGGTGTCATTCAAAGGGGATCCAGTATCTGTCTGCCTGGGATGACATGCTGGACAAGCCACGCTGCTCAAGGGACGGCTTGCACCTGTCACCCTGGGATTCGGATATTGGCAAAGGCTCTTGCCACCCCATAGTGCCTTTTTAGGCAAGGCTCAAATTCTAAACCTACCATAGAACACAAAGGAAAAAACGGTAATTCTAATAGACTACTCAAAATGCTTTTTTCTTTTTCAAAAAAAAAGAAAAAAAAAGCCTGTTTCCTTTTATTTACACATCCTGGCTGCTCTAATGAGCTGCCCTTTAATAATGGCTCTTTTCTGTTTAAAAGGATGCGAGCTTTTGAAGTGTAACATGGAATTACAGTATGTTGGTTTTCTATGTATGGTAGAGATATATTCAGAATTAGTATTGTCCTTGAGTAGTTTAACATCTAAATAGTCTATTTCAGAAGTGGAAAAGTTAAAAGTAAATTTCAAAAAAGAAGTAGAATTGTTACAAAATTCAATTAATTGTGTAGCTTCATCCACATCTCCATCAAATAGAATGAAGATGTCATCCAGGAACCTGGTATATAATTTTATTTTCTCCTTATTAATATTTTCAAATAAGTGTGTTTTTTCCCAAAACACCATAAATAAATTAGCTACCGTGGCCCCGCAAGGTGAACCCATTGCTACGCCTTGTACTTGTAGATGTACTTTTTCATTAAAAATAAAATAGTTAGATGTCAAAATTATATCCAACAATGCAGACGCTATATCTATCTCATTTTTCACTGCTCCCAAGTCCTCAAGCATAAGGGATACCCATTCCACTGCTTCTAGATGAGGTATCGATGTATAAAGATCGACTACATCGATCGTGAGAAAATTATAAGAATTTTCAAACGGTACATTGTTCATACTACTTAAAAAGGACCAAGAATCCTTACAAACATAGGGTACCAGCTTCAAGTATTTAGCTAGAATTCTGTCTACCAACTGTGCACAGGGATAGGTGATAGAAAGGCATCAATCAATGCAAGGGTTGTGTAGATCTTTGTGTATTTTAGGTACACCAAAAATCACAGGGTTTTTGGACATGTTGATATCGATATAGTTAAATGTGTCTAAATCGATTTTTCCTTCAATAAACATTACTGATAACATACAGGACCAACATTTTCCACCATTACGTTCCAACCAACAACAGCATGAGGTGCCAGGAGCCCCTAAAGTAAACGAATGGATCAAAAACATGGACAATATGTTATTTACATCAGAAAATGCACCGCCAGTCCCAAATACCTTGAATGAACCTGTAAGTAATGACACTATCGTCAATAACTTGAAAAAGTTTGACACTAATTTATTAAAGTTAAAAAGACTACAATTAGAAGTCCAATATATTAGACAATGTCAAGTAGAAAAATTAATCCCTAAGGGGTTAAGGTCATCTTTTTGTCCAACAGGTTTATTTTTTGACTCTAATTTTAATAAGGAGTTAATGTTACTTTTCAATGTACAAGGCTTACAACTTCTAGAAGTCTTAATTAAACATTATAACATTCATATTGACAATCTGAGTAAAGAAGTTTCTGACTTGGACATTAAACTTAGGAATGATCTAGATTTCAAACGGTACAGGTTCGACTATATGCGGACTTTTACAAGCATTGACTTATTCATTGAAAAATCTAAAGCTACTAAGAACAAAAAACTTATGAGGGACAGAACAGCATACGCTAATAACACAGCGTTTGCAAAACTTATTGGTCAGACTGAAGTTGTTCCAATTGATACACTGGAAGGGGGACAAGACCAGGATCCTGGCTCCAATGTAGACAATTCTGACTATGATTACGAACGGTACGGAAGTACCAACTTTAAGACGTAGTAATAGAATACAAGAAAGGGTCAATAAGAATGGCCCACCACATTATGTCAATAATAGACAGTCGAATTACAACAACAACTATAACAATGGTCGTTTTTTAGGACCACGGAATTTCAAACCCCAGCAGAAGAAATGGAACAAAATCAAGTATTAAGTCCTTTAAATTCTGCTATTTGTAGTAATTCCACTGTCAATGACAACGTTATACTAACTGTACCAGAAATGTTATCAAAGGACAATACTTATTATAATAACTTGTCTATTTTGACTAACAAGAAAGGTGACTTTAATATATATATATAACTTTTCTAGTATGCAGTCTCACATAGTACCATTACAACCTCAAATCATACACATAAACACACAAAGACATACTGAGGCTCTGATCAAAAATCTACCAAAACAGCAGAGGCCACCAAAGCAGACACCCAAACAACCACCACCTCAGAACACAACACCCGCAACACATAGACCTCACAGTCAGAGTGTCAAACAGTCACAGCCCTTAAGGCCAAACACAATACCAGACACACTAGTCATTGGTGACTCCATAGTCAGACACACTGATGTCCCGCTCACCAGACTGAGTAAGGAGAAGGTCACAGTAAGCTGCCTGTCGGCTAGAATCCGCCACATAACGCAAGCACTCAGGTCTCTCAACAGCAGGTACAAATATGACTCAGTCATTGTCCACGCTGGTGTAAATGACCTGAGACATACCTCCTTGGACTACATGAAAAGAGACATTGAGGAGCTCTCTGATTATGTAGCCCAGGCAGGTATGACCCTGACCTTGAGCAGTATCCTACCTTCACCAAGAATGATGCCACAATACAGAGATAAGATGATCAGCTTTAACAATTGGCTTAAACACTGGTGTCATTCAAAGGGGATCCAGTATCTGTCTGCCTGGGATGACATGCTGGACAAGCCACGCTCCTTCGCAAGGGATGGCTTGCACCTGTCACCCGTGGGATTCGGATATTGGCAAAGGCTCTTGCCACCCCATAGTGCCTTTTTAGGCAAGGCTCAAATTCTAAACCTACCACCCTAGAACACAAAAAGGAAAAAACTAAGGGTAATGCTGCTCAATGCCAGAAGTCTAAATCTCAAAATGCATGCACTCGAGGCCCTTCTCAGTATGGAGAACATCGATGTCTGTGCTGTGACAGAAACCTGGTTCAAGGCTCCTGAGAGCACCCCAGCGCTATCAGGTTTTACCTCATATCATGCTCCGCCCCAAAATCCGGACAATACCAAGAAAGGAGGGGGTATCCATATTCATCAAGGACACCCACACCTCAAGACTGGTGGCAATGAGCGATGCATCGGAGACCATCCAGGTGCAATTAACCATAGGCAAGACTGCTCTGCAAATTGTAGCATGTTACAGGCCACCCTCACAAACTCAGGAAACTCACATGGCCTTCCTGAAAACACTAGAGGGATAAATGTATCACCAAACACCATCATACTAGGTGACTTCAATTACCCTAATATAGACTGGGAACACTACTCAAGCCCAAACACCCTAGCCCAAAAGTTCCTGGAATTCATAAACTCAAATGCCATGGAACAACTAGTCACCATCCCCACAAGAGGAGATAACATACTTGATCTCATCATCACGAACATGGGAGCACAATGTTCAACCCCGGGAAGTATACCCCTCACTGGTGAGATCAGATCACAAACTAATCTCGCTGGAGGTCCTCATCCCACCCCACCTGAAATAAAAAGACCACAGTAAAGAACTTCTCAAAAGCCGACTTCACACTTCTAAAGACTAGTGTGGTCTCCTTTCAGGCCCCGAGCGCGGAAAACAATACTCAAGCCGCTGAATCACTTACAAATGCCTTCTACCAGCACCTGCAGGACTGCATGGATAAGGCAATCCCAAGCAAAACAAAGACTCTTTGTACCAAAGGCAAGCGTCCAGTCTGGTGGACCCCAGCCATAAACAAACTCTACAACAAAAGGAGGAAGCTACTACAAGATAGAGCAAAATCCTTAAAAGGTAAGACACCCTTGATCACTATAAGTAAAAACTAAGAGCTCTCATAAAATCATCCAAAGCAAATTTCGAGAGAAAAATAGCTAAAGACTCAAAAGACAATCATAAGGCCTTCTTTAGCTATGTTAGAAACCTAGGAGGAAACTCCCAGATATGCTCAGAACTAGTTCAAAATAGTGAATTCTGATCTACAACTTGCAATAGGTGAAGGTCATCAATTTCCTTTACCCAAGGGAGATATCTATACAAATGAGTCACCCCAAATCCAGGGTCCAGGAGCCCCTAAAGGAAATGAAACAACATGGATTTGTAATTTAGAATGCACCGGCCCAATGATGTGCTGTAAGAATCAGATTGTTAACAACTTGAAAAAGTTTGATACTAACTTATTAAAGTTAAAAAGACTACAATTAGAAGTGCAATATTTTAGACAATGTCAAGTAGAAAAACTAATCCCTAAGGGGTTAAGGTCATCTTTTTGCCCAACAGGTTTATTTTTTGACTCTGATTTTAATAAGGAGTTGATGTTACTTTTCAATGTACAAGGCTTGCAACTCCTAGAAGTCCTAATTAAACACTATAATATTCAGATTGACAAACTGAGTAAAGAAGTCTCTGACTTGGACATTAAACTTAGGAATGACCTAGATTTCGAATGGTACAGGTTCGACTACACGCGAACTTTTACAAGTATTGATTTATTCATTGAAAAATCTAAAGCTACTAAGAACAAAAAGCTTATGAGGGACAGAACAGCATACGCTAACAACACAGCGTTTGAAAAACTAAATGGTCAGACTAAAGTTGTTCCAATTGATACACTGGATGGGGGACAGGACCAGTGTCCTGTTTCCAACGTAGACAATACTGACTATGACTATGAACGTACGGATGGACCTACTTTAAGACGTAGTAACAGAATACAAGAAAGGGTCAATAAGAATGGCCCACCACATTATGTTAACAACAGACAGTCGAATTACAACAACAACTTTAATAATGGTCGTTTTTTAGGACCACGGAACTCCAAACCTCAGCAGAAGAAATGGAACAAAACCAAGTACTAACTCCTTCGAACTCTACTAATTGTAGTAATTCCACTGTCAATGACAATGTCTCACCAACTATACCAGAAACGTCGCTAAATGACAATACTTACCATAACAACTTGTCTATTTTGACTAACAAGAAAGGTGACTTTAATATATATATAACTTTTCTAGTATGCAGTTAGACACTTGTCTTCTTGAACTACTTGCTTATGGCAACACTTTTGTTCCTACAAGGAAACTTAACATCTCTAGAACTATTATTGATTTAAAATGCTTTGTAAGGAAACTTAATTTGAACATTCTTTTCAGTAACACTAACATCATACAAGATCATAAGCTGAAATTAGCTAGTACGTTTAATCCTCCTTTACATACAGCACTAGCTTCTTTGAGAGATATTGATTCATCATCAGGAAAGGACGGGCTAATGAAAGACATACCAACTTTAAATAACTGAGAACAAAAGAACTATCTGCTGGTGCTTAGCAACTAGGTTATAAAAAGACAAAGGAGGGGTTTTCTTTTTGATAACCACCATATATTGAAAAGTGAACTCCTAGCAGGTCCAGGGGTACATGCAATCTATCAAGCTTGAATCACTCTACAAACGCCTTCTACCAGCACCTGCAGGACTGCATGGATAAGGCAATCCCAAGCAAAACAAAGACTCTTTGTACCAAAGGTAAGCGCCCAGTCTGGTGGACCCCAGCCATAAACAAACTCTACAACAAAAGGAGGAAGCTACTACAAGATAGAGCAAAATCCTTAAAAGGTAAGACACCCTTGATCACTATAAGTAAAAACTAAGAGCTCTCATAAAATCAGCCAAAGCAAATTTCGAGAGAAAAATAGCTAAAGACTCAAAAGACAATCATAAGGCCTTCTTTAGCTATGTTGCAGAAACCTAGGAGGAAACTCCCAGATATGCTCAGAACTAGTTCAAAATGATGTGAAGATTACTGATCCTACAGACATTGCCAACATACTGGCTGACAGGTTCAGTGCAAACTTCTCCCTCCCCCAAAAGGAGAGATATCTATACCAAATGAGTGCAGCCCCCAAACATCTCCAGCGCCCAAGTGAGAACTGCTCTCTCCAAAGCAAAAACACAGCATCCATGGGACCCGATGGTGTCCCGGCTGTGTGCTCCACCGAACTCAATGAGGAATTAAACCCACAGCTAGGACAGCTGTTTAATCAAAGTCTTACCTCTGGATACGTGCAGGGGTGGCGCACTGCAACTGTGGTCCCACTTCACAAAGGCGGTGCCTCCACAGACCCTGGAAATTACCGGCCCATTAGCTTGACAAGCCTTATCTGCAAAGCCATGGAGAGGATCATAATGGACCTCATAAATAAAGACATAGGGAATTTGCAGACTTTGGATCCAACAGTTTGGCTTTGTCAAAGGCAGATCATGCCTTTTAAACTTGGTTGACTTTTTCAAACAGTCACCAAAGCCATTGATGAGGAAAGGCAGTCCATACAGCCTACCTCGATCTGGCTAAGGCCTTCGATACAATACCCCACTCGGGTATCATTGAAAAACTCATCAGCTTAAATGTTAACCCATACATCACAAGATGGGTTGCAAACTGGCTGAGTGACAGAACCCACAGGGTCAGAGTTGCTGGCGCCATGTCAGACTCAAAGCCTGTCACAAGTGGTGTCCCACAGGGCTCAGTCCTGGGCCCACTCTTGTTTGGCATCTACTTTTCCAGTACAAGCAAACACAGGAGGGTTATGGCTGACAAAGTTTGCAGATGACTGCAAACTGGGCGCCATAGTAGAAAACACATCTGACACAGATATCCTTCAGAAGGCTCTCACAGAAGCGGATAACTGGTGCCAGAGCCACGGCCTAAAGTTAAATGCCAAAAATGCATAGTCATACCCTTCGGGAAAAACAAGGTTACCCCTAGCTACCAAATAGGTGGCAATCCACTGAGCACAGAAGAAGTTATCAGGGACCTGGGGACCCAGGTTGATAGTAGTCTGTCATTCGACACCCATGTAGCTAAAGTAGTTAGGAAGTCCTTCTACATTGCCCTCCTTATCATGAAGGGATTCTCATCTAGATCAAGGGAGGTCATAGTCTCCCTTTACTCATCACTCATCAGACCAATGATTGAGTACAATGCCCCATTCGGAATGTATCTGACCCGACACTTGCAGCAGCTGGAGAGGCCACAAAAGTTCCTCACCAAAAGGATAAAGGGTCTCAAAAATCTGTCCTATGCTGCCCGACTGAAAGAACTCCAGCTCTATTCAGTCGCCACAGCTGCTCAGAGGTGACCTTTGCCTCACATACAAGGCCCCGTCAAACCCCGATTTGATGAATATGCTTCTCCCCAAAAATCTAGATCCATCAGAGCCACAAGGCGGAGACTTAAACCTCGACACGGCTATTAATAGGACGTGCTGGAGGGATAGATTCATCACCCAAAGACTCCCTATGCTGTGGAACAAAATCCCGGTACATGTGAGGCAGAGCACCTCGCTGGCCTTGTTCAAGAGAAATCTTGACCAATGGATGGGAGATCGCAGATATACCCCAGGAATTACCTCAGTGTCACTGCTCGACAGAGGCACAGCAAAAGAATGGGTATAGTTCCCCATACTAAAGGGGTGGCGTAAGCCACAAAACAATGGGCTAGGCTTATAAATGCCCTCGGGCAGATAGCCTAGTATGAACCTATGAACCTATGAACCTATGAAATGTTAGTAACACTAAAGTAAATGTTACAGCGCATTTGGAAGTACTGGCTTTTTAAATGTGAGATACTTTGATTTACGTCATTGTATTTATTTATTTAAAATTGGCGTTTTTTTTAAAAAAAGATGTTCTATGCTGATGAAGCTGTGGTGGTACTACGGCGAAAACGCTGATTTTATTGTGAATAAAAGCGTTACTTTTTACATCATTTTGGATCTATCTTTCACTATTTATAGGATTTAACACTTGGATTTTGTCCTTGCCTGCCTGGGAGGTTACGTTCTTCTGTGTGTTTTAACAGTTTGTGTACGTTTTTGTGGAGTGGCATTATGATTTCCATTCCCGTTTGACACCAATATGCTTTTGCTAAACAGGGAAGTCACCTTAGACTTATTCTCCTCATATTTTAAAACTTTCACTACATTTGGGTCTTGTGAGGTCAGCAGATATGTATGCAGTCCTATGACTGCAGATCTAGTCATGTAATCAATTTCGAGGAGGCCCATACCTAATTCAGAATGGGGAAAAATAATCTTGGTATACACTGATTTTTATAAATCATTTGATAATCATGAAGTATCCTTCTAGTTTTCCTGTCCAATCAATTCAACACCTTTTGGAGCCAGTCAATCACTCCAAAAATGTAAGCTAGAACGGGAAGAGCAATTTGATTTACAGCTTGGACTTTGTTCCTAGATGTCAATGTTGTTTTCAGTATTAATTTTAGTCTTCCAGAATATTCCTTACTAAGTTTTATTCACATTTGTTCTTGTTTTATTATTGATCCGTCATCAGTTCCCAAATATTTATACACTCTTTCTTGCTCAAGTTCTTTTATATCACATTCTGGTCCCAAACTGATGTTTTATTTGTTTTATTAGTGTTGCATGCTTCCCGCTTTAAATGTTACTTTTGCACATTTATCAAGACATTCTTATATCATCTGAAAAAGTTTTGACCACTTGCAGTTGTGCTTTCAGTTCCTCATCTGATGAACTATACAATTTTAAATCATCCACAAAAAGAAGATGAGAAGTCTTTATGCTTTGTTGTTTTCTGGGAGCCCAGCTCTAGCCATGACCTAATCTAAGTAGACAGCTTAATGGGTAAAGGGTGAGACAAAAGAGCAGAGGTGACAAAGAGTCACCCTGGAATATCCACCTTTGAATTTTTACCCCTGGAATAATAAATTGTCCTTTATCATGTCTTAACTGCAAAGTGGTTTGCCAGAGTTTCATGATCACTGTAATGTAATGAATCAGTGTACTGTGTATCTTATACATTTTAAGAACTCTTTTATCCATGAATCTGGGATACTGCCAATTTTTTTTTATAGTTTATCCATGCCATACTTAGATCCATCACCCTTTTACAGTTTTCCATTGTGACTTTATTTAACAACAAATGATCCTTTGTTCCACGGCTTTCTTTTGTTACCCTTTTATTCTATTGCCATAACTGAGTTTTCTTCTAAATGACTATAAACTCGGCATCAATTCCAGTGTATAGTCTATATATCATTGGAAGGCAAGTTATTGGTCTATAGTTTTTAAGATAGCTTGCATGTTCGCTCTTACATAGGAACATTGTTTTTCCTGTTATTACCCAGGTTGATGTCTGTTCAGGGTGTGCATACAAATAGTTCTTACTCATGGCTAAATCCTCATATAAAGATGTTAATACCTTTAGCCGGAGGTTAGGTATTGCATCTGGGCCTGGAGTTTTCCAGTTAGGAGCTTTTTTTTACTTTGTTTCAATCTCTTTAGCTGTTACTTTATCCCATTTCATATCCTGTACATTTGAACTTATTCTTTCTTTTACTTCTTCTATCCATTTAGCATCTTTGCTATGTTCAACAGGATCTTCATTGATATTTCTCCAAAATGTATCATTTTTTTTTCTTTTTTTGGTGGTGTTTCAATTCCTTTTGCATTGTTTCCGATTTCTCTGTAAAATTTTTTGAGTCATCAATAAACTGCTTATTTTGTACTTTCCCTTTATATTTATCTGCATATCTTCTAGGTTTTTCTGCCTGTGCTGTTTTCCATTTATTTGCGATAGTGCATGATAGATCCTGATCTGTTCTGATACTGCACATCACTTTTATCATGTCTATCTTTCTGAGTATTTTTGTTGATCTTTTCCCTCTTCTATACTCTTCTAACACTGACACCTCTTGTCTTTATAGCTTTATTGTTTTCTCTATTCCATACTTCCATAATGGCATTTGATTTCTCTCCTTCCTTTCCCTTACCACCCTCTGTCTTTGTGGTAAAACTTTATCTGTTATTAATTTAGTCGCACAGTAGTATATCCTACTTAGTTCTGTTATAGCACATGAATCTCTATGATTAGTCCTAATTACTGTGTTCATTTGTTTTATCAAACTTCTAACTTTTTGGGTTTTACTGACTTACTGTAGTCTATTTCTTTCATCGATCTTAATATGTCTGTCCATATCTACAAAATCTTCTCTTGCCAGTAACAAAAAAGTACTGAGACCAGGAGTTGTATTGGTCAACTTTATTGTTCAAATAAAAACAAACTATTAAGCACTTATGTCTGTTAGATGTTAAAAGAAGAAACTATTTATAGTCTTCACCAAACACTAATCAGATCCAATCACAGTAATTGGTAACCATGTATAAAATGTTTGCCACTTTTAAAGCCACTTGGACCCGGACAATACAAATTAGTAAATAAATAAATAACCTTCCAGTTTCTGATGAAGTCCTAACAGACAAAATCACTCAATATTTTGTTTTTCTTTGAACAAGAAAGTGAACAAATGCAGCTCCTGGTCTCAGCACTTTTTCACTGATGTTATTGGTTATTACAGTGGAACTTGGTGTTATTCAGTTTTTGGTTTTTTTTTTTGCCATGATGTCATCTTCTGAGACTGATCAAGCAATATCTCCTATGTTATTGCAGAATGTTTTGTCTACATCAGTTGGGAACCTTATGCTTATCCAACAGCTTTGTCAGAGAGTTGACAAAATTGCCAACCAGGGAGCTGGTGGTGACATCTATTCACAATTCAACACAGTGAAAAATTAACCCTTTACACAGGAATTACCTGACATTACAAACAAAATGAACTTTGCTCATGAAGGAACTGGGAATCACATGAACCACATGAACCATCAGCAGCAGCATGACCCCAGATTGGCCCAATTGGAAGGTGTGTCAACAGCACACAAACTGTCTCAACAGTACTGGCTTAAGGAGAAAACAGAGCTGTTGAATGTTCTGGACAATAACCATATTTTACCTATCAAATTCAATCAAAAGCTATGCGCCTTGAAAACTAAGTTACTTAAATACAAAAAAATTAGAGGTTGAGAACACATACTTCAAGGACAGCATCACAGCAAACAGAGTTCTGAAGTCTCTGAGGTACTGGAAGTTCCCCACTGGCCAAGTGTCAAGATCTCAGCTGTATGTTGATTTACTCAATTTATTCAACCAGCAAGGATGCAAACTGTTGGAACTGTTAATTAAATTTAACCTTAAAGAGATGGGCAAAGTAGGGTCTATATTACCTTATCAAAAAGCTGTATTATCGAACGCCTTTTCATTGAACCAGAAAAGTCGAAAGCTGAAAATAGCAAAAATGCAAATGAGCGAATTCTTTCCCTGGGAAAGAAATCACTAGCCCTACCACCAACTACACACTAATCTAAACATAACAAATGGGGGGGGCTTCACCCCCACACCCCCCAATGTTGGGGGCTGTGCCCCCCACACACCCCCTAACTAAATATACCAACTCTGAGATCATACTACAGTGGGGAAAAAGGCAAACCCACAAGGATGGCCAAGTGGTTTCTTTCCCAGGGAAAGAATTTTTTCATTCACAATTTTGCTATTTTCAGCTTTCGACTTTTCAGGTTCGATAAAAAGCCATTCGATATTATGGCTGTTTGATAAGGTAATATGAACCCAACAAAGTACTGGGTGAAATTAATGACTTAGAAAAATCTTTAACTGCAAACTTAATCTATACTGTCAGATTTGCAGATTACTGTGATGTGTTTAATAGTGTAGATTCTACTGTGAGAGAGATTAAATACAAAAAAGAAAAAGTTTATCAGAGATCAAACAGCATATGAAGAAGGTTTGGCTTATCCAAAATCTTTCAATAAAGGGACTCATGATTCTTATGTTAAGAATGATAGCAAAGGCCAGGATTTTGGTCAGAGGAGGAACTTACATTCATCTACCAGAGAGCCTAATAGGTTTGAATGCGATAACACACACGGCAATAGTGACATCCCTTTAGAGGCCCCCTGCCCAGACTGTCTGAATGGATACGTGAGTGGGAGGTGAGAGGGCCTCAACAGCAACAGTGCACCCACCATAGGCCCCAGGTGAACCAACAACAGAAGTACAATCAGAACCAGAGGGGCAGATGAAGGAATGGAGAGAGAATCAAATTTCAAAGGACTTAGAAAAGGCACAAATTGTGATTTATAATCATAGATGTGATTTTAAAATATTTAATTACAGTGATAACAATATTGATACTTCATGAGTTCGGCTATTTGAGAAGGGGCTCAACTATGTCCCAGTGAGAAGAGGCAAGATCGATGATGTTCTGTTAGACTTCAAGTTCTTCACCTGTAAATTAAATTTATTTAATTACTTTTCCCAAAAAAATGTACACGAAAGTAGAACTATTGAAAAAAGTTCCGGACCCAGTACCTTTAATCCCCCCAAGCACCTACTATCAAACTCTTTGAGAAAATTTGTGAGGTTGACATTGGGCAGGTTCTGAATATGCAGCACAAACACTACAAAACTAATTTAAATAGAGATAAGGAGAACTTGCTGAAACAAATTATTCTAAAAGATGATATAAGACTTATAGAACCAGACAAGGGAGGGGGAATTGGTGGTTATGAATACTGCTGACTATATTAACAAAATGTTGGATATGTTGTATGGAGATACCCAAGAGGAGGTGTCATTAATGAGAGAAATATAACCCATCACAAGATCGATGTGGCACTGGATGACCTCATCACCCAAAGATTTTATTTTCCCTACTGAGAACATTTTTGAAAGGTTACAGACCTAAGAACTCCTACCATCTTTGGAATACCAAAGGTACATAAGAATTTAGTCAACTTACCCCTGTGCCCCATCATGGAAGCTAAGTTTTCAAAAACTTTCACTATTGCCAAATATATTAATCAAAAACTTAAAGTGGTTATAAGGGGCATCCCCTATTTATACAAGGATTCCTATGATTTTTTTTAATTAGGTTATTTAAGCATTTCTACAGGAATTACATTATTTTTGTCACGATTTATGTTAAATATTTTTTCTATCATCCCTCAAAGTCTGGGCCTTGATTGCTTTTATGAGTTTCTGTGTAGCAAAAATCAACTGAACCACAAAGATATAAAAACATTAGGGGACTTAATGGAATTAGTCCTTAAAATCAACTACGTATTTTTTGAAGTGCAATTGTTTAGGCAAAGCACGGGGGTGGCAATGGGTGCCAACCTGGTAATGGCAGAATGGGAATCTAGATTTATTTTGGGATCTGGATTTAGTAACAATTGGGTTTTATATGGACAATTCCTAGATGACATCATCATATTTTGGACAAGGAACCTTGAATCACTTAATGAATTTCACAGTTACATTAACAATACCACAGACTTTTTACAGTTCACAATGAACCACTCTGTGAAGAGGATTGATTACCTTGACCTAACTATTTCTAAGAATTGCATATCTCATTGGTTTTACTCAAACATCTACCAGAAGTTGACCTATTCTAATTCTTTACTACATTCTACAAGTTGGCATCCTTTTTATCAAAAGAGGGTCTTGGTGAAGGGATACATGGTTAGGTTGTCCCACATGGTTTCACAAGATGACGTTTTTATTAATGAAAATACAAAGTTAGAACACATTTGAGGTTCAAGGCTACCCTGCAAAGTTAATTATGGTCATCAAGAAAGAAATTTTAATTAAACATAAACAAGGTATCTTTGGCCCTACTATAGGAAACCAGAACAAAGAAAGCACAGGTATTAAAAACAGTACTACTACTGGTACAGACCACGAGTTTAATTGAGAAATGACCTTTACATATAGTTCAGTCTTTTATGAATTAAAATCAATAATTTCCAAGAATTGTGCAGTATTCGGTGGTCTAGGAGAACCATTTCAGGACTTTGGGACCCTTCCTAGATTTGTTTATAAGAAGGACATTTGCTTTAAATATTTATTAGAAAGACTAGGTCACAGGGACAGGAATGGATTAATGAGGACATGTGGCTACTGTAACCAATGTAACAATATTTTGGTGAGTCCTAGATTTTACATTTCAGGATATGGACTGGTCCATTTAAAGAGTAAGGTTAATTGTGGCAGCAAGGCAGTTGTTTACACAGCATGGTGTTCAAAATCCTCAGCTTTTTACATAGGTAATACCAACAATTCTCTTAGAATTAGAATATACCAGCACTTATATGACATAGGTAAAAAGAATATAAACACATTAAGGGTAACAATACACACACATTTAAGTTTTTTGTTTTAGACGGTTTGAGTATTGATGGAAGGGAAGGACCATGGAAGGATTTACTCGAGCTAAAAGAGCTTAGGTGGCAATTAATACTTAATTCTACAAATGGCCATGGGCTCAGTGATATGGTCTCTGTTGGCTGTTTACTGTGATTAAAAGCAGCTTTTTATTTTTAAATCTTGGGTTTTATATATAAAACACAGATTTACTTTTACTTTGACCACTAGTTTGGTTGGGGTTGTTGAAACCATTATGATGTGCTGGATTTTGTATTTTATTTTGGCTTTTACATGGGCAAGCCTTTCAAAGATCAATTCTGAGTTCCTTACTAGATCTTTATAGGTTTATACATATATATATATATATATATATATATATATATATATATATATATATATATATATGGTTTACTATTGAATTGTCGAACATCACTCGGTCGAGTGTTGTAGTCCGAATGCATTAGGTCAGCATTGTCGAAGACATTATAATCAATCGAGGAACGGTTTTACCATGGGTCGAGGTAGGTGTACAGTAGTATTCCCTACTACAACCATCTTCCCTACCTCGACCCATGGTAAAACCGTTCCTCGATTGATTATAATGTCTTCGACAATTGCATTTCTGACCTAATGCATTCGACAATACAACAGTCGACCGAGTGATGTTCGACAATTCAATATATATATATATATATATATATATATATATATATATATATATATATATATATACACTTATATCTTCAAATATACACATTGATGTTGAAATAGGTGATTGTTTAACCTTTTAGGGACATTTCTAATTCAGCTTTTTAGACTGCATATTTTTATGCATTTAATATTTTATGATTATATATTTTTAAGGTTTTTTACGTGATGGATTTTGCAAATACATATTTTTATTAATTTTAAAATTACTCAGTATTATATATGAATATTTAGATTGTGTAAAACCGGAGGGTTATTTATTTATTTATTTACTCATTTGTATTGTCCGGGACCATGTGGCTTTAAAAGTGAGGAATGTTTTATTAATGGTTACCAATTACTGTGACTGGATCTAATTTAGTGTGTGTGTTTTTTTTTCTTTTGACATAGATCATTCTGATGATGCCCTAATGGACAAAAGTGTTCAATATTTTGCTTTTATTTGAACAATAAACTGGACCAATACAGCTCCTGGTCTCAGCACATTTTCATCAATGTTATTGGTTATTACAGTGGTGCTTGATATTATTTAGTTTAACTCTTCTCTTAGATCATTTTCTTCTAAACTGAGGGCACATTCTTTGGTCTCCAGTTTTCAGTATAGAAACACCAGCTGTAGGTAATTTTTTTGGATATCAAAAATCCATAAAGGTGTAGATTCTCCACCTTTTAAACCTATAGTTTCTGTGGCGGCATGTAAAACAGACTCTATTTCTAAATTTATTGATAGGGCATTATTTAAGTTAGTATAAGCCTCACCTTTCTTTATTAGAGACAGTTTCCATTTTTTTGAAAAAAATAAAGGAATTTTGGTGGGGAAGGGTAAATGGTTGGTAACAGTTGATGTGCAATAGTTATATACTGTTATTCCTCATGAAATAGGAATAGAATGCGTTTCTTATATGTTGTACCAGAATGAAGAATATACAATTGGTGAAATAAAATTTATTGTTGAGTGTTGAACAAGTTATAAATAATATTTGTTCATGTTTTAGAGCATTTTTATTGACAAAATATGGGGATTGCTATGGATGATAGGAAAGCACCCAACGTTGCTAATTTAGTGATGACATGCTGTGAAACTATTGTTTTGAGGAAAATTCCTGATTATATCTGTAATAATATATTGGTGATATATTTTTTATTTGGATGGGAGATGCAAACAGTTTTCAAGTATTTATTAATTCTATGAATAAGAGTGCTATTTTTTTAATTTTGCTTTTCATAAGAGTGTTGATAGGATCTGTTTTTTACATGTTGAAATTTTTAAGAAACAATACAGTGAGTAACTTTTTCCTGTTATATCTTATAAGAATACAGCGAGCAATTTGATTTTGCATTATAATATCATGCATCCTACAAATTTAAAGAATAATATTATTAAAGGGAAAAATTATGAGAATTACAAGACTTGTGTCAGATTACATATGATTGATAGTTTAGTTGAAAATATGCAGAAATGTTTTGGGTTTTTTTTGTATAGATGGTATCCCCCAAAAATGTTTACACTTTGCCGCTGGGAAATAGAATATTGTCATAGGCAAATAGAATATAGGCACAAATAGAGAGTGGTCAGTGGCTATGCCTGTTGTGTTCTCCTTAGTCAATTGATTAGGGACATTGTGAACAATAATTGATGAATTTTAACTGGGAATGATGAAGTTGCCAGTCTGGTTAGGAAGAAACCTCTGTTCATTAATAAGAAAGGTAGAAATTTAAAAGATGTTTTAGTGAACAATCAAATAAAGTTGGAATGTATTTTCAACAACAGTATAAAATGAGTACTTTTAAATGCTTAAGTTGCTCTTCATGTAGGTTTATATCTGAAAGTTCTAGTTTCTATTGTGATGCAACAAAACCGTACAGTATTCACAGTTATTTTTACATGTAATTCTGAATTTGTGATTTACTATGCACAGTATCTGTTATGTGATTCTTTTTATGTTAGAAAGACCAACAGACTGCTTAAAAAAGAATATATGAAAATCATTATGCTATTAAAAATAAAAATGACAGGAATGCTTTGGCAAAACATTCTATGATTTGTAAGCATTTTAAGAAATTTATTTTTACAGTAATTGACTGTGTTCCTAAGGATTTCAATGGTAATAGAAATGATGAAATAGATTTTTTAGAAATTAAATGGCAAGTCATTTTGAATGCATAGGTAACCCCAGGACTTAATGGAATGGTTAATTATTCAGTAGTATTAAAAGAAATAGGAACAAGAGAAGATGCTAAAGAATAAATCATTTGGTACCAATTATCTAATTATGCGATTAGGTTAATCCATTTAAAAAGGACCGTGTTGTGAGAGTTATTCTGATGAAGACCTAGTTTTTCAGCAAAAGCACTTAATGATTTTTTGTAATAAAATTATTTACGTCAGCCTCCCTTTGTTGGATTTTTCATATACAACCTTATAGCCTCATTCTGTGAATTTTTGATTTGATACTTTAAATGGATGGCAAGGAGCAAGCTGGTTAAAAAACTGAACATATAGCAGATCGCAAGGCAAAGTAGTATATGATTCTAGTGCAGAAAAGAAGATTTAATTAATTATTTAGTTAGTTAGTTAGTTAGTTAGTTAGTTAGTTAGTTAGTTAGTTAGTTAGTTAGTTAGTTAGTTAGTTACTTAATTTTGTTAGTTAAGTGAATCTTCCTGAATCAAGTGTTATTTTATAAAGGTGAACCAAGGAGAAACTCCACAGTACAAATCTACGGATATTTTTAAATTTCCAATACCTTAAAAAGAATATATTTGAGAAAAAATGCAGATAGACACTGGGGAGTACAAAGTTCACCCAAACAATAGCTCAATGATAGGAAAAAACAAGAGGCAAAAGACGGCAACACAGAAATACATAACCGTACGAGTTACTGGCATGATTCATAGGGATCATTATTGTGAGGGACGTTCTTTAGTGTTTGTATTAACAATGTACTGCAGGTCAGATAGAGGGAAATAAATTTGTTGTTTGCCAATGATACTAAGATGTGCAAATCAGAAAATATACAACACAGTATGGACAAGATGAAATGAGATTTTTCAAGTCTTCAGGAATGGTCTAACATCTAGCAATTTAAATGGGAAATTCAGATAAAAGCTGCATATTCATATTGTGAAGTCAGGTACACCCTGTACAAAATATACTGCAGTCTTTGAGTAAGTGATACCACTAATAAAACCACTGCACTAATAGTGCTGTAAACCAACAGCTTTTCTGAAACTACTTCACTCCTCTCCGCTCCTACTAGACACTCCACCAGAACCATATCAGTTATGTAGTTTTTCTGATTAGTTCCATGATGTGTTTCTAGTCATTGTCTTGAAATTTACTAGTACATCCAGTATCATGTACACATAACATAGTCTAATCTGTTTTACATTATCTTGTCTAATAACTGTACTTTAAATTAGTGTACTTCATTTCTTATCTTTAAAAAAAAAAAAAAAAAAAAAAAAAACAAGATGCCGGTACATGAAAATACAACTTGAATAATAAAGGTTAAGCTCTTTCATCTTATTGAACATTAAGACATCATCAGAACCATTAAACAATAGCAAAATAACTTTAAATAACCCCAACCAAGCAAACACACCTCTTAACTAACCAGCCATGTACAAACTTGTTAAATCAACAATAAAAAAACAGTAACAGGTTCATAGGTAGATACTAGGCTATCAGCCTATATAAGCCTAGCCAAAAAGGTTCCCTGCCTTTCGCCACCCAAGAAAATTATTTTCCTGTGCCCTGTCAAGCAGTGCCACAAAAGTGATCCCTGGGTTGAATTTTCTATTTCCCATCCAGTCATCAAGATTTTTCTTAAAGAGGGCCAATGAGGAGATTTGCTTGACAAGAATGGGTAGTATGTTCCAGAGTATGGGAAGTCTCTGGGACAGGAATCTATCCTTTCAGCATGTTCTGTTTATTGTGGTGACAAGATTTAGGTCCCTGGAGCATGTGGTTTGGAGAGACTGGGATTTCTTTAAGTGTAGCATGTCCAACAGTTCTGTGTTTGACATAGCTTTGTATGTTAGGCAGAGATCGTCTCTGAGTAGGCGATATGTGACAGAGTAGAGATGGAGTTTTTTGAGACGGTCTGCATATGGCATCTGTTTGAGGCTTGTAATCCTCTTAGTGAGGCATTTCTGTGGCCTTTCCAATTGTTGTAGGTGTCTTGTGAGATACATGTCAAACGGGGCATTGTACTCTATAATGGGTCTGATGAGGGATGAGAAGAGAGGAAAAATGACCTCCTTTTTTCTAGAGGAGAACCCTTTTGTGATGAGGTGTGCCATATAGAAGGATTTCCTGACTACTGTAGGGATGTGGTTATCAAAAGAGAGACTACTGTCCACCTGTGTCTCGGGGTCTCTTATCATACTTTCAGTGTTTAGTGAGCTACCGCCTATATGGTAGTTCATGGGGGTGACAATGCACTTCTTGGCATTGAGCTTGAGGCCATGACTTTGACACCAAGCATCTGTCTCTGTGAAGCCCTTTTGTGGAATGTCTACATTATTAGGTGATTCTATTATGGCTCCCAGTTTGCAGTCATCTACAAACTTTGTTAGCCAAAGACCTTCTGTGTTGGCCTGCAAATCAGAGAAGTAGATGCCAAATAGGAGAGGACCCAGGACCGAACTCTGTGGTACTCCACTCGGCACTGGTCTGAAGTTGGACTTGGAGTCGGCTACTTTTACTGTGTGGGTTTTGTTAAAAAGCAACACTAAAATCAAACCATACTAAATAAAAACAATATAACAAACCTAATATTAAATTAATACTTCTGGGAACTATTTCAAGACATTAGCTCTCCTTTTCAATTCACTAAAAATAGAAATAGATTAATTCATTCCTGGGAACATAGTGGCATCTAAATAAAGATGCCAAAACATTTCATGTTGTAATAATGTTTTTCCAGTCACCAGTAAAATTAGCAGCCAAAACCTGCTCTAAAACCAAAAACATAAATTTAACAAAGCCCTGACAAGCTAAAAAATGTCTTACAAGGGCACTTTTATTGTCAGCCTTTTGCATAATGTACATATGTTGGTAAATTCTAAGACTGAGACCATTGTTGGTTTTACCAACATAAAATGCCTGGCACTGGACACAATGTGCAAAGTAAACTACACTTTCTGAATAAAAAAAATAAAAAACTTGCCCCCCTTAGCCCTTTGTTTAATTTTGTCATACAACACTCCAGAATAATTACTCTCACTGAAATCACATTGGTGGCATCTCCCACAATGCATAGTCCCTGGGAATGTATTGTGTGATTCTGGAAGTGGTCTTTCTAAAAGGTCTTTAATGTTGCATTTTCTTTTATAAATAAAACAGGGCTATCAATGAATAGAGATTTGATAGAATCATCAGATTCAAATAGGGCCCAGTTCCTCTGTATGACATTTTCAATTTCCTTAACATCAGTAGAATAATGTAACACCATATTATTATGTAAACTGAAACCAACTCTCTCCCCACTGATAGTCTTAAGGCCATGTTTGATGATGGGGCTGTATTTATCATTTCTCCCAACCCAAATATCAGCCTTGATGGAATGGAAAATTCCAATCGGATAGCCCTAGTCAAACATCCTTTTGAGCTTAGCAAACTCCTCTTTACAAACCTCATTAGAGGTAAGTCTGGATGCTCTAATAAATTTGACAACTAGAAAAAAAAAAACTGTTACAGAAAGTTAGTTTCTTATACACTTTGTTCTCAACATAACTGTGAATAGACTTGTACAACAAAATGTCCAAATAGTTGATGTCATCAATCCCGACAAAGTGGGTAAACTTAAGGAAATTGGTACTGTCCTCAATATGCTTGAGCAAGCCCAAAAACTCATTCAAGTCACCTCGACAAATAAACAGTAAATCACCAAGATACCAAAAATATCCAATGCAGTTGTCTTAAAATGGATGTTGAAAAAGAATGTCACGCTCCCATTTTAACACCACACAGTTAGCATAAATGGGTGCTCAAGGGGCACGCATAGCAACACCAGTGACTTGTTTGTAAAATTCATCCCCAAAAGTAACAAAATTGTTTGAAAGTACAATATCCAGGGTTCCTATTACTACATCGAAAGCTGTAAATGTCAAATGGCCTAAAGGCCAAAAATGCCAGACCTCTATATGCTTTTTGTGAGATTGCAGTACAGTGAAGACTGAAATATTTTCCCTTTCCTCATTGTAGTGCAATCTCAGAGTTGGTATATATATTTAGAGGGGTGGGTGCAGCCCCCCCCCCAATACTGAGTTTGAGGTATGGTATTTTCGGCTTTTAGGTTGTTCAATATTTGCAGTTTTTGATTTCTACTATAGACCCCAGTATCCATAAGCTCATGAATTAAACCTTCTTCTTGTTGGGAAAAATTAGGTTCATAGATTAGTACTAGGCTAACTGCTCTTGTGAGCCTAGCCAATTATCCCTTGTGAGACTCAAACCCTGAACTTTGTGCTTGTAAGGCAAACACCTTAACCATTAGGCCACCCTCCTAACCCCTACATATTTATGTACCACCTCATCAAACCATAATAACTCATCCTTGTGAGGAATAACAGAAAAGAGGTTGTGGATATCACAGGTAACAAAACAACATTATTGACCAATATTCAACTTCCACAACTTATCTGGTAAATCCCAAGAGTCACAGATCAAATGTTGGAACTGGTCACATATTTTCTTTAGTTTAAAATCAATTAACTTAGCAAGGCATTCAGAAATAGAACCAGCAGAGGCCGCAATTGGATGAAGAGGAGGGTCAATAGTATTAGAGTCAACCCTGGGGATCCTGAAACATTTAGGAATATTGGGATCAGAAACATTTAAAAACTCATAAAGATTCAAAGGAATATGATCAAATAATAACAACTCATCCAAGGCTACTCTGATACTCCTGTGCACAATATTTATTTCATTGAGGGACAATAGGTATCAATGTCACCCAGCAAAATGTACATCTGGCCAGTATAATCCCATTTACACATAATAACTAGCCCTCCACCATTGTTGGGTTTCATACATCGAACCTCTTGATCATGCATAAATGTGGAAAGAATCTGTCTATCATCCACTGTGAGGTTATAATATCTCATCTTACTTTTGTTATTCAACAACGCCCAGATTTTCCTCTTACAAACCTTCTCAAAAAGGTGTATCACAGGGTACAAAGGTACATTAGCCAAACTCCTTTTTCTCAGCTTATGAGGACCTTCCTGAACAATGTCAGCATCCCCAGAAATAGTTTGAAAATTAAGTTTATGGGTAAAAGGTTTTAAACCCACTAAGTTGTACTCAATACCAGCTCTCGCAAAGGGAACAAAGTTAAATCCTTTTAAAAACAAAGCATGATGTGCTGGCTCTACTGTAAGATCTGTAAAGTTATAGATGTTGAAACCAAAATAAGAAGTAATTCTAACAGTACCTTGTTGCAAACTGTCTGACTCGTCATAGGTTAACACCTCCACCAAGTGTCACTGGTATTCCGTCTGTTGTCAGATTGTCTTATTTGCTCCTGTGGATTGTAGGGGCGAGAATTGGAAAAAGTCTTGTGCACTAGCCTTGCTGACCTCCTGAGTGAAGCATTGTCTAAAGGGGGTCATGATCAACCTCTTCCTGCCCTTGTGTTGTTTCCTCCAAACTGGCATTGTTTCCTGTATTAGATTTGTGTCCTATATTGCCTGGGGTTGTAGGATATACCCTTTTATTATCATAGTCCAAATTATCCCAAACAAGCTTTTTATCTTTTCTGTTCTTAACAAGAGTGACTTTCTTGTCTACTCTGAAAAAAACTTTGTTATAGTTTTCTTTGTATTGGGGGAAAATCAAATCACTGTGATAGTACTCACCTGCCCATTAATTTCCTCCTTAAGTCTCTTAAGACACCTATCATCCTCTTTAATGAGTAATCTGCCTTTTGGTTGACTGAAATTGTTGGATCTAATTCAGACGAGTAGTTTGAGAAGAGAACCTCATTTTGTTATCTAAGTGACACAATTAGCTTATGCATATTTGAAATCATTTTCTTTTTCACTGTGAGTAAACTCCATAAAGTTTTATATATATTTATGTCATTTACATCTAGATTAGGATCATCTGAGATTCTGGCACACATTTCCCTGAGTTATCTCTATAAAATGGTGTCATTTTTGGGAAGATTTAACACAACTGTCATGTCTGACATGAATTGGTTTCTAAAGGGGTATCCAGTAAACCTTTTTTCTTTTAAAACGGGGAAGTTATTTAAGTTGAGCATTAAATTGTTATGTTTAAAGTTTGGGATGAGGTGTAGTGGTTGCAGAGTTTTGAGAGTGCTGGATAGTTTCACTGATTCAATGAGTTTTGTAGGCAGGTTATTTCATTCTTTAAGGATGAATGTAGCTTGGTGCTTTTCAAATTCTCATTGTTGAGGAAAGGAAGGGTTTGGGGATTAAAACTGAGAGTGCTAACATAATTATAGAACACTCTATCCAAATCGGAGTCCATGTCTTCTTGTTTGGGATGTAGTCAGAGACTGGTATTATTCTGTTACAATTAATTATGTCATAGTATAATTTGAAGCCAGGGAGGTTTAATCCCCCTTTATTTCTAGAATATATTAGTTTCTGGTAAGAAGTTCTGATTGATTTAGGGAACCATATGAATATGGATGGAGAGGAGTGTCACATTTTAAAGAATGTGTTATGCACTGTCACATTGGAGGCATTAAAAGTATACAGCAGTTTTGGCAGAATGTTCATCATAATAATGGCTACTTGTGATATGAATGGGAGCTGAAGTTTATTCCACCTAAGGCAATCTTTTTGTAAGGTTAACCACAATTTTGCAATATTGTTTTGGTAGAACAGCTTTTGGTCTTGCTGAAAAGATACTCCTAAGTACTTCAGGGAATGCTTATTTTGATTTCAGCTGGCTGGGGTAAACAAAATGTTGGTATGATGGATTAATTGGGAAAACTGAGGATTTCTCTGGGTTTAATTTATATTTGAAAAAGTATCAGTGGAATTCAAAATTTTCTTTAAGTCAGAACTGGGTAGTGTAAAGTATAGGTTTAAGTTATCTGCAAATGCTGACAGTGCAATCTTAGTATTATAAAGTACAGGTGCATGATAAAAGGTTTTCTGTGTAATAAGTAAGAATAAGGGTTCAATGCATAAATTACAAAGGTACAGGGATAATGGGCACTCTTGCCTTGTTCCATTCTTAATATCTGTCTGTGAAGAGATAGTCTTGTTAATCTGCAATGATGTATGGGCATTAGTGTATAATGACGTGACAGTCTGGATAAAGCTTAGGGGTAGTCCAAAGTGGGGCAAGACTGAGAGGAAGAAGACTAGGTTGAGTCTGTCAAAAGCCTTGGAGGCATCAATTGTGAGGGCAAATAGGAGATAGTGACTTTGATTTGAAAGTGTTATCATAGCATCTAGTGTAAGCATATTGTCACAGGCTTGTCTGTATTGTATTAATCCTGACTGGCTGGGTGATACAGTGTTTGGGATAATGGGTTTTAATCTGTTAGCTATTATTGTGGTTAAAGATTTTAATGTCCACGTTAATCAAGAAGATGGATCTGTAACTCCATGGGTTTTTAGGGTCTGCATTTTCTTTAAGGAAAAAGATTGGTTTAGAGGAATTAAGGTGAACATCTGTAACACTATTGTTTTTATACAGTTAATTAAGTATAATACAATTTTAAAGATTTTCTGACTGAAGGTCTTATGAAATTCCATGGTGAAGCCATCTGGCCCTAGGGCTTTGTTCGGTTTGAGATTATTTATTGCAGTTATTATTTCTTGTTAGTTAATAGGAGATGAAAGGGAGTCTTGTTGGGTTTGGCTAAGTTTTGGGAAACTCAGTTGATTTAGAAACTGGTCTTTCTGTTGTTCTGATAATAGTGGTGTTTGAGCACCATAAAACAATTAAAACAGTGAAACCACAAAGGATGCTCCACGGAGAACGGTGAATTAACCACTTTTATTACCAAAGAAAAATCGACTTAGTGCTTTCACCAGTACAACTGGCTTCTTCAGAGTCATTTAAAACTTCACATTCTCATGTATTTATTGCACTCAACCCAAAGCCATAGGTTAAAATCAAAAATACCCCACCCAATAAAAACATCACCCTACTTAGTATGTATATAGTCACACAACATTATTTTTAAAAAACATTATATATGTGTATACTGTATAAAAAATATATATATATAATATATATGTCTCATATATAATATATATGTAACCATGTATATATTATAACCATACTGATAATAAATGCTACAAAAACATAATAAACATACTTGATTTAACTAATTAACAATAAATTACCAATGTATAGTATTTGCACCCAACTTAGTAATACAACATTCCATTAAGTTAAATTTGTTGGGATTTCAACTTTAAAAGGGGCTTTAAAGACACACTGTCATTAAGCCCAGGAAATTTTAGTGCATCAAGTCTTAACTGCCATTCTGTTTCCAAAGCACCCACTTTATTTACCGTATCCCCACCACCACCAAACTCAAAGATCCGTCCTACCACAAAAAACAAGAATTTATTGAAATTGGAACATGTAGTGCTGTGTAGATATAACGCATTATGTGTATCATTCTTCCTAATAGATCTAACATGTTCAGATATCCTGTCTTTTAACCTCCTAATGGTCTTACCTATGTAGAATGCCTCACATGTCATACACGAGGCCACGTATACTAAATTCTTAGTATTACAGTTACATTGACCAGGACATGGTATAGTGTATTTGTAACCCCACACACATAAATATGATCCTTCACTGATAAATCTACACCACCTACATGCCCCACATTTCCTCATACTGGATTTGAATTGAGGTTTGGCTTTTCTTTCCAACATTCCCTTCAAGTTGTCACCTCTACCATAAACAATGAGAGGATCAGAGCCCACTATCCCTTTCATTTCATCACTTAAAACACTTCTCCACAGGCTTTTCACTGTTTTACATAAATCTGGTGCTCTGTTGTTATACTTTAACACAAGACAAGCTCCAAAGTACTTGCCATCAGTTTTACTACTTATTGAAACCCCCGAATGCAAAATGGGAATAAACCTAGTGGCCCTACCTCTAACCACATCCTTTTTAATTTTGAGAAGCAATTTCAAAGGGTAACCACGTTCCAAAAACATCCCAATTAATTTAAACATCTCCACCTTAAAAATTTCTTCATCACTCACTAATCTTGATGTCCTAGCCATTTGCCCCTTAATAACGCCTTTCCTGTGATGCCACGGGTGACAACTATCAAAATGTAACAGGGAATTCGAATAATTTTCTTTCCTGAAAATGTTACTTGAAAACCCCCCACTACTTTTGCTAATGGTTAAATCCAAATAATTAATAACATCTTCATTCCAAGTGTATGTGAATTTAAGAAAATTGGTTGTCCCATTCAAATATTCAACAAAATCACCTGCTGTTATCTCATCACCCTTCCACAAAATCAACAAATCGTTCAAAAATCTATTGTACAACACAATGTTACTATTAAATCTAGAAGAAAAAACAAACTGCTTTTCCCAAGTAAGTAACACTAAATTAGCAAAAACCGGGGCACACTTCGCTCCCATTGCTACTCCGGACACCTGCTGATATGTTTCACCCTCAAATGAAATAAAATTATTCTTCAAAACAATCTCCATTAAGTCATATAGAAAGTTGAATTTATTTGTGTCCACTATGTTACTCTCTACCATGCTGTCATAAAACCAATCCAAACCTGACTGGTGTGGAATGACCAAAAATAGATTTATAACATCCACTGTCAAAAACCCAAAAACATCACCACTCGTATCCAAAGCCCTAAGCCTTTCAAGGCAATGCCATGAATCTCTAAGTATATGGGCGGTTTCACTGACAACTGGCTTGCACATAACATCAATGCATGCCACTAAAGGCTCAATCTTGGACCCCCTTGCTGCCACAATAGGTCTAAATTGTAAGTTGTCAGTGCCCTTATGTACCTTTGGAATACCAAACATACAGGGAATTTTTGGAAACTTAACACTCAAATAATAGAATTCTACCTCATCAATAACCCCTTGAAACAAAGCATCTTGTAAAAACAAATCAATTTTGAGGTACGCTCTATTGATCTCATTGATAGAAACCCTCTTGTAAGTTTCTTCATTGTTCAAAATCACAACCATTCTAGAAACATAATCAATTTTGAACATCACTACCATCCCCCCACCCTTGTCAGGTTTCATGAATCTGAACTGGTCAGAAGTCCTATAGCATTTCAACAATTCTCTTTCTTGTTTTGAAAGATTGTCTACTTCCTTTATGTTAGACGTTAAGTTTTTTCTAAACTCATAATCAACCAACCTTTCAAACAATACAATTTCAGCATTAAGGGGCGGTATAAAAGTACTCCTTCTTTTCAAAACTTGGGTACATGTGTTACAATTCCCCTCATCATTCTGCTTCCCCAAAGCTGAGAAAACAACTTTTAAATGCAATTGTCTTGTGTATAATTTTAAATTAAAGAGTAAATGAGCAATATCCAATCTAAAGTTAGGTACAAAACTAATGCCCTTACAAAACAGGTCAAAATGTACATCACTAATTACAATATCAGTATAGTTATAGATACAAAAACAATTTCTTCTCAAAATCTGATGTGTCAAAACTTCACATCCCTCCAGACACATTTCCCCATTGTTACCATCATGCAAACTCATGGTACATGGTAACTCATCACCAAAAAAATCCATCAATGTCATCCCACCAACACCATTCAAAGATAGTGTGCCATCATTTTGTAAAATACTATAATTCACAATCAAATCAACATCATTGTTGTTCATAAAACAATTGTCATCACCATAAATTAATAACGACCCCTCCTGTTGGCTTTCCCCCCCCCCCGCATATAGGACACTTGCGGATTTCCCACAGTCTGCCCTCTGTTCATGAGTCTCTCTGACCTCCGTGGACCATTCTGTTGTTCTAAAAAATCATCATGGACCGGTTCCACAAAATTGTCATTGAACACAGTACTTTTAGGGTTTTCTTCCCCATTATCTAATGGAATTTTGAAACCCGGGGGGTATGCACAATTATTTTTGTAATCAGCAGTGTCTCTTGCAAGCTTTTTCTGTTTCAAAGCCAAGTTCTTGTTAACAAAAGTCTCAATGTTCATAACCACTTTGTCAAAATTAACCTGATAATGTTGAAACAAGAGGTCGCTAGTAATACTCACATTTAGTTTACTAATTTTGTCCTGCATTTCTAACAACTTAACATAATTATTGCGAATAATAATGTCCAACATATCCATACCTGCTCTGTTAAAAAGAGTCGTTAATTCACGATACGCTTCTGTGCTCTCATCGACCCCCATGGGTCTCTTCCAGATACGCAAACCCTTTGGTACCTGATTTAACTCTTTAGATTTCTTAAGGAACAGGCTGTCAAGTTGAATTGCCTTATATTTGATGCACAACTTCTCATACTGATTGATTTGTTCCCTCAAGGACGGTAGCCTCTTCGCTTTGTTCTCCATTGCCCATCCATTACCGAAAATCGGCGTCTGGAACCAGGAAGTGAGGTCATGTTTCCGGCCCTTCAACCCAGAGTCAACCACCGGAGCCAATGGTACTTTGCTAGTACTAGTAGCTAGTACTATTATTTAATATATATATATATATATATATATATATATATATATATATATATATATATACATGGTTACATATATATTATATATGAGACATATATATTATATATATATATATATTTTTTTTTATACAGTATACACATATATAATGTTTTT
This sequence comes from Protopterus annectens, assembly GCF_019279795.1. Classification (NCBI taxonomy): domain Eukaryota; kingdom Metazoa; phylum Chordata; order Ceratodontiformes; family Protopteridae; genus Protopterus; species Protopterus annectens. Next base: position 367,996,304 of record NC_056736.1, on the reverse strand, counting down.
TAAAAATAATGTTGTGTGACTATATACATACTAAGTAGGGTGATGTTTTAATTGGGTGGGGCATTTTTGATTTTAACCTATGACTATGGGTTGAGTGCAATAAATACATGAGAATGTGAAGTTTTAAACGACTCTGAAGAAGCCAGTTGTACTGGTGAAAGCGCTGTCATTTTTTCTTTGGTAATAAAAGTAGTTAATTCACCGTTCTCCGTGGAGCGTCCTTTGTGGTTTCACTGTTTTAATTGTTTTACGTTTTGTGCCCCGTGTGGGTTTTTCTGTGATTACCAATAGTGTTTGAGCACCATAAGTTTGAGAGTATAGGTTTTCAAAAAGTTGGACTGCTTCTTGGTTAGAATAGTATGTTTTTCCTTGATATATTATCTCAGTTATGATAGGAGAAGCTTTTCTCTGGTTTATCAATCTCACTAAAAGCTTAGAAGGGATTTGCAATCATTCCAAATAATTGGCCAGGGTTTTAATTTTATGAAAAGTTAATTGTTTCACATTTAGCAAGTATAATTCTTTCCGAAGGTTATCTAGCTGTCTTTTAGACTCTAGATTAAAGTTTAACTGTAGTTCTGCTTCCAGTTTGTTGATTCTTTTTTTAACTGAGTTTTCTTTGGCGCTGTGTAATCTTTTATAATAGGTTGCTTTATTGATGATATTCCCTCTTATTTGGGCCTTGGTAGCAGTCCAGTATATGTCAAAAGGTATTTGGGAGGTAGAGGGCATGTTCAGAAGTTCTTTCAAAAGAACATTCACCCCTCATCATCTTTTAATAATAAGTTAGGGTTTAAAGTCCAGTTATAGCCCCTATTCCTAAAATTTTTGTTAGTGGACCAGTTGATAGTAAGTGTGATTTTTGAATGATCAGAGACAAATCTTGGTTCTATATGTAAGTCAATGTCCATATTTAGAAAAAATTCTGAAATTAAGAAAAAATTCAATTCTGGACGAAACTTTGTAACAGTGTGAGTAGAAAGTGAATTTATCCTTTGATGTATTTTTATTTTGGAAGTTGTATAGCTCAAATAAGTTAAAGTCATTTTTTAGCTCCGTAATTCTTGTAGTGGCTTTTGTATTATATGACTTATTTGTTTTTGTCCTATCTGACATGGGATCTTGAAAAGTATTCTAATCATCCCCTATAATAAAGTAATGGTTATGGAAATGGGTTAAGATCTTATAGCAAGACATAAAAAATTCCTTTTGTCTAGAATGGGGGTGCATAAATTTAATAGTAGCACCAGATTGTCAAGATGAGGGCATCTGACTGTTACATATCACCATCTTCCCTCCGGGTCTATGTCATATTGCAATATATTATCTTGGAAGTTTTTTTGATAATGATTGCTACACCCACACTACTGGATTTTTTTTTTACCAGCATGAATAATTATTTTAATCCATTTTTTCCATGTCATGTGATCAGTGTTCAGGTAGCATGTGTGTCTCTTGTACTAAGATTAGTTTCATGTTGGATTTAAAAACTAGGTGGAAAAATAGCTTTCTCTTTTTATCCATTTGAATCCCATTTACATTCCACAAATCAATAAGCCACATATTGTGCCTTTACAAGTAAAAGTTAGCAGGCAAGAATAGCCTTAATTAAATTTATCTTGAACAGCCAAAAGTAGGGCACTCAACTCTATCTGATGGCAAATAGCCCTTGTCTCCTCCTGCACTAACCCATGCCTACTCACAGTCCTACTTAGCCCGGCAGACAAATGTAGAGCAAAAGGTGGAGACATACAAAAGAAAATTTAGAACAAATCTAGATACAAGTCATCTCCAAAACACATTCTTTTTAAACCATTTTTTTTCCAGAATAAAAATGCAGTTTAAGTAAGATAAGTATAGCATAACTTACCTAAACACACTTACATCATTACACTTAGCTCCTATTAACTGTTTAGATAGCAACAATAGGATACAGAGTTGAGATAGAGAGAAAGGGAGGAAAAGCTGCAAATCTTGCAATGGAAGTTAAATAAACAGGAAAACTTCAGGTAGATAGAAACCTTAATAAACAAACATAAAATCTGTGTATTATTGATCAGCTCGAACCAGCTTCTATGCCTTTTTCCAAATGTAAGAACTAGACATCAATAGGAATAGGCACACATTAAAACCAACATTATCAAAAAAGCATAGCCTTTTAGCCTATTGAAATAACAGAGAGATTAATAGGGTATCTTCTTACAACAGAGTAAAATGCATTTCTCATCAGTTTCCAAGAAATAGAATGATATAAACAAGTACGAATGAGAATGCAGCATACAATGTTTATACTTTAAAATTTGGAAGCACATATTTCTAAGTGTTGTAGAGCTGACCAAATGACATTAGCGTAAAGCCAAAGTCTCATTTAAAAGAAAGTTTCCACAGGTTGCATGGAATTTACCAGTTTTTAGTTTAACCATATGAGCTACTACTCATTGATCAGAAAGTTCCAGGATTTGTGGCAGATCGAACCTTATTTGTTCCTATAAAGTGGACTGTAAGCTTATAAAGCAGTTAAAACTTGCAGTGAGATGCTGTGCTATAAAGTGAAACCTTTAAATGTCTATGTCATATTTAGATTGTATCTTTGTTTTAAGTTAAATACATGATCAAAATTTAAGGTAAGCAAAAGGAAGCCTTACAATCCTTATATAACTTGCCACTAAAGGAAACAAATACATTCATCTTCAGTCATTGAATAAGATATAGCCAAATAGTGTCTTCATATTGTTCAGATCTGTGGCTAAGGCCCCTGCATGTACACTGGGGTACATATTACATCTACAGTTCTTCCCAAGTCACTTTCCCTGCATCATTTAGATTATCACTCAATGTTTCCCTTTAAGAATAGCTTCCTGAGCAGGTAGTGATGTTCTAACGATCCTCACAGAACAACTTGGCTTGATAAGCACCTCCATATACTTAAATGGTGCTCTTTTCACTTTAAACAGGCAGATGAGTGATGAAGCAGGAAGTTACATCTGTGGAGGGACAGAGGAAGTGTTGAGGAAAGAGAACCTCTCTTATAAATGGAGAAGGACTTAATATTCCGGCTGGAAACTCATACCATAGAATGACTGGACCCCTTATAGAGGCATGCGATTAAAGGTACTTAATTAATGATTATCCTGTCATCATTACTGGTAAGGAAAGGATTAAATTCAAAGCAGGTTAGTTGAGAGTGGTTTCATGTAGATATCAGCGTCTAGCGGTTTCACCCAAAGGCAGCTCTTTGAAGGCAATTAGAAAGGAGCTTTTCACTTCTTTAACTACTGACACTGTGTATTTAGCACCTCTGTATTGAAAAGATAGAGCATTAGGGTATTTCATTTGAAACTTAATCTTTTTTTGATCAGATGTGTGCAAAAGGGGGATCATTTTTGTCTTTCTTGCTTGATTTGGATTGGGGGGTCTTATCAAAAGGAAATTCTGTTACCATTCCGGTAAGATATTTTTTCTTTTTAGCAGTTGATAGGATTTTAAATAGATCCTGGTAATTCAGTAGCTTAACGTAAACTTGTCTCTGCTTATCTATGTTCTGAGAGGGCTGGATCGCACAGTGGCCCCTTTTATTAACTATTTGTTTAGTTTCAGTCATGCTTTCAAGTAAGGTGCCTAGGATCTATTGTATAATTTCTATAAGGTTTGGTTGTTCAAATTGCTCAGGGATTTCACGGATAATAATGTTATTTCATGTGGCTCTTGCTTCAAGGTCAGCAATTTTTTGTTGCATATCCTGTATGTGTTTGGAGTTAACCTCCAATTCTTACTGAAGATGGTCCGGTTTCATTTTGTTTTCCAAGACCTTCACCTTTGTTTTTTCCATTCTGTTTACAGTTTGGTTAATAGAGTCCCCAAAGGACTGGAGTTGGTCAGAGAATTTCTGTATAACCAGCAGTATAGGCTGCAGAGGCATTTTCAGTTCTTCGAAGCTTGTAGGCTGTTCTGATTTTGTTTTATTTGTGGTTTTGTTTGTCTCTTGCTGTTTACCAGTTCTTGGTCTTTTTGATATAACACCTTTTTCAGGAGAAGCTACCATTGAAAACTTGGTTTTAGTAGTTTGAGTTTCCATGTTATCATCTTCATTTGACATCTTTGGCCTTTTGTTTTCCCTTGGGACTGGGTAGCTGACAGTTATTTTATTTATTTATTTATGTAACATTTGTTAACCAGGAAAGTCTGACTTGGAACAAAACCAATTTTCAGCGGAGGCCCGGGGAGAAAAGACCCAGATGTATGTCTTTGAACACGGGAGGAAACCGGGGCACCCAGAAGAAACCCACACGAATGCAGGGAGGAAATGCAGACTCCGCACAGAAGGCATCTGAGACAAGAATCGAACAGGAGAACCTCTTGCTGTGAGGCAACAACGCTACCGCTGCACCACTGCGCCATCCACCTCTTGGTTGTGTCCAGGCAGGATGACTTGGCCTAATCAAGTTTAATCTTCCTCTCTTTTGATGGGAAAAACTGTTTATTTAAAGTTAAGGCATCCCAGAAGTAGTTTATATAAATAGGAAGGCTTTATTGCTCCTATTTAATAGAAGTCTATATCGATCTGATTAGATTCTTTTTGATTTCCTTATCAAAGATAAGGAATAGCAGTGTTCATAGGTCAGCAGCCATCTTAATGACCTTTCTAACACCAGCTTGTACGTCTATCAGTTCTCAGTCTCTTTATTGTTGGAATATAGCTTGCAGGATAAAATTATGAAGCAAGTACAATTACTCAATTTTAGACTATAGGCAAAGAGAAAGGAACAGGGGATCCTAAGTAAAAGACCAGCACTAGTAGAGTTTTTAGTAGAACCTAGAACATAAGTTGCTAATAAAAAAAGAGATAATTAGTAGGCCATATAAAATATTACATGATAACTATAGAAATCAATCAGATGAGATTAGAAAGGATTGTGAAATGAAATTGGATAAACAATTCACAAAAAAATAATGAGAGGATATAAGTATGGTTCCCAAATACACAACACAGTCTAGAATATTTAGGACTTTTGCTTGGAAGTGTTTGAATAGTGATTTTTATACCCCAAAGCAGACTCCAGTGAAATTTTCCTCAGGTAGATTGTAAACGCTGGAGGTGCAATAGGAAAGAAAGAGGTAAATGGAATATATTTTTGGGAGTTTAAAGAGCTGGCAGACTTTAAAAACTCCCTGAAGGCTACCGCATATGAAATACTGGGTGAGCAAAATGGTGTAACTAAGGAAATTATTTTTGAGCTGTGCTACAGAATCAGAATTGCGTAGACATAGTAAGGTATTGAGTTTAATTCTGAAGGCTGCCAAAAAAGCAATAATTAGAAAATGGAAGTCAAAGTCTAAACCAACTGAACTAGAAGTAGTGAATATAGTAACAGAAATAAAAGAACTGGAAGTGGGATCTTTAGAAAAACGGTAGGAGCAAATTGAATAGAAAAAAATGGGAATTGTGAGAACAGTACATGCAGAAAAATGTTTTGAAGGAGGAATGAGGTTTAAGGGAAGGCAGGCATTGAATGAGCTATGTAATGTTTGATTGATAATGACTGTGTAGAATATTATATGGGATGTACAATGTTTGCAACTGAAAATATGTTAATATGGTGTGTTTTCATTCATATAATTGTATGATTGCCTGTGTCAAAAGTCATAATTCAATAAAGATGTTTTTGTTTAAATAAATAAATAAATAATTTGAGCACTCTTTAGCACTTCCTTTTTTGGGTTTATAATGACTGAGTACATTGCATCATTTTCTGATGTAACTCAGTATTGCTTTTTCATTTTTTACTAACCCTGAGGACTATTCAATTTCTTCTTGTAGGACTCCTATACACTGTAAAGATATGATAAGTACATAATGAAAATTTACCCTTTTAGTCCATTCTGTTCACTAGTTCCCAAGTTGCTAGTGTTTATTAATGTCATCTCATTTTTAACCATATCAGATTTACCTCATTTTTTAGCTATTATTCCCAGTTCCAGAGGTTTATAGTTCTTTGCAGCATCAGGCTTTCCTTTCATCTTTGAGTATCACACAGGTGGACATCCTTTCTGCTATCTGTGCCATAACTCTAGTATGTATGCTGGAAAGCTTTTGACCTGAGGGTCTCATCTTCCACTATCAGTTTGACATGTCCCTAGATGATTTTGCTCATAGGGTTTTTTGGCAATAATACTGGAATAGATTGCCATTACCTTCTTCAGTGGACAATATTTTGTTAAGTCTGCATTTACGTGCTTTATTAAAGCCAAAAATCACTAATTTTTACCTTAGTTATTCGTCTTGAATTTTTAATGGATATATACATATATATATATATATATATATATATATATATATATATATATATATATATTAGCAGCCTAGATGAAGTTGCCAGTCTCTAATATTTTCTGTTGTATTTCTCACTTTTTAGGTGTAAATATAGTTTGACTTTATTCAAAAAGACCTCAGTCCTCACACCTTGAAAAGTTCCTTAATCAAGCCTTGGGCTCTCAGTGTAACTGTCCAACAGTGCTGTGCCATTCTGCTGTTAAATGATACACTGTGTTGTGATTTGCTGTATTTTCATTCTTTCAATTTTGAACATCGTACCTTGCCATGACTGAATCTGATCTGTAGTATCTATTAATGGGACCCTTGTTGCCAAGTTTATAGGCATGTCTGAGTGCTTCTTAGTTCTCTTTGGGCTTGTTTTAACTGGCCCATACACTAACACCTTGGTACTTAGTTATATACATTTGTTATCACTGTGTCCATACCATCTGCCCTTTTATTAGTCCCAGATTACATTATTTTCCTAATCTGCTACCCACACTATGTTCTTTTGTGCTCTGTTAATGCACCTACCATCGATACTTGGATGGTTACTGTACCACTTGCTTACTTCCTTTTATGTTCTGCTATTCTACGAATGACAGTGCTACAGTAAAACTCCTAGGTTCTCTTGGAAGATAATTCACTGTAGCATATTTAACCAGTGTCTGACATAATCAGATGTTTATACTTATTTACATTCTGAAAATATTCCTAATACTTGAAACACAAACCAGGTTGCAGCTAGGATAAATGTACTGTTGGTAAAACAAAAAGTCAGCATTCCCACAAACAGCATCCAGCAGCACAGCCAATGGTTCAGGAAGATGTAAATCACAGTCCAGTCTGTAAAATCACACAAAAATTTTATTCCAAAAGGTAAGCGCTTTCATGGTGTTGTCACCACTTCTTCAGACCATTAGATTTCTAGGAGGTTACTAGCTTAATCTCCATGTCCTTTTGTTTATACAGTTGTGCTGGGGTTCCTATTATCTCCTCGAACAGGCGTTCTATCGAACACCTCTTCATCGAACTTGAAACTGCGAAATTTGAAAATATTGGACGTCCACATAAATTGCTTGGCCATCCTCATCAGTTTGCCATTTTTCCTGCTGTAGTGTGATCTCAGAGTTGGTATATTTAGTTGGGGTGTGTGGGGCACAGCCCCCCACATTGGGTGGTGTGGGGGGGTGAAGCCCCCCACTTTGTAGTGTTTGTGGTTATTTGTTTGTGTTTGTAGGGCAAGCGATTTCTTTCCAAGGGAAAGAAATTGATTATGTGGAGGCTCGATATTTTGAAAGTTCGCGGTTTTAGGGTCGATGAAGAGGCATTCAGTGGAATGCCTCTTCGAGGAACTAATATAGATCCATTGTGCTGTATTCAGGATTTATGATCCTTAATCCTGTGTGATCAATATCAATTAGCCTGTTCATTTCCTTGAGATTCTTGTTAAGTCTTCGCATCACAACTAATTAAACTTTGGTTTAGCCTTAAGTTCAGCTAATCAATATGCATTGTCTCAGATATCTGTCTTTTACCTTTTACCCTGGCCTTGTCACTATGTTAGTTGATGGTTCTATGACAAAGATATTAAAGTTATCTGGGTTAAAAATTAATATTCTACTAGCTAAGATCATGCCTATTTTCCAATCAGTGGTAGTCTTTCTCAGCCGATAAGGGGGTATGAGGGCTCCAAAGGCAATTCTGGATAAGATCTACCTTACTTGATTAATACTCATAGCCAGCCTTAGGCATAGGACAACTAGGCATCCACCTAGGCTGCCACTATAGCAGGGGTGCTTTTCCAGTATTTATTTATTTTTATTTTTATTTATTTATTTATTTATTATTTTGTAGTAAAGATATGGTTTCTTTAAATATGTTGAATGACTACAGGAAAAACTGATGAGTAAGACAAACTGTGAGAAAAAGAAAGAAAAAAGTAATCTAGATGGTGTAGGTAGACCATGATGGGGGTACTGGGTGGTTTGGGGGTGTGCTGTGAAGCCCTTTTGCCTAGGATACCAGTTGACCAAAGGCCATCCCTGTTAATACTCCTTGTGATGTGTCCCCTCTGGGCCAGTAATTAAGCAGCCTGAATCCTCACCACTGACACCAGTGAGGGATGTTCACTTTGAACAAAAATAGATACACACAGTATTTCCAGATACAGATCTCTGCATCAAGCATGATTTGCCTTAAGACCACACAGGGAACACACTCAGTTCAGGATCAGGGTTTCCTTCTCTCTCTCCAGGCCCTCAGTAAGACTTCCTACTAGCAGAGCTGAAGAGTTTAGTCCTTAGCCAACTGTCCAAGCCAAGTCCTCCAACACTGTCTCTGTGATACCAGTGCTCTGTGTCCCTGCTCCAAGTAGCTGACAGACACACTCTTTCAGATTTGATTTTCACACACACACACACACACACACACACACACACACACACACACACACACACATACACACACACACACGCACACACACACACACACACACACACACACACACACACACACACACACACACACACAAAAGGCTGGCATAGATTTCCTAGCTATGCCTCCCTGCCAAAACTATAAGGTGGTTACTGTCACCAGACACTCCAAAGCCAGATACTCTAAGGCTCTTACAAGGGTACCAATTATACTGAGTGAAATTAATACTAATACAAATGGTAGTGTGTGACCAATGCAGTAAGGCTTTCTGGAGCAGTCACAGTGTCACCAAATAAATATAAGTACTCTCAAAGGTTGTAATATTCTCTAAAGGACCAGCCACAATGAAAAGTTTAAATATATTTAATAATAAATAATAAAAGAACATGAAAATACTAAATATCAATTTACAATAAACACCAGAGTTTCAATCACAGAAATATTAAAAATAACACAGATGAATAGATTCACACAGCTCTGAGCCCTTTCTTATTTGCAATGGTGATGGACAGGTTGACAGACGAGATCAGACAGGAGTCCCCGTGGACTATGATGTTTGCAGATGACATTGTGATCTGTAGTGATAGTAGGGAACAGGTGGAGAAGACCCTTGAGATATGGAGATATGCTCTAGAGAGAAAAGGAATGAAGGTCAGCAGGACTAAGACAGAATATATGTGTGTGAATGAGAAGGAGGATAGAGGAATGGTGAGGATGCAAGGAGTAGAGGTGACGAAGGTGGATGAGTTTAAATACTTGGAATCAGTAGTTCAGAGTAACGGTGTGTGTGGAAGAGAGGCAAAGAAGAGAGTACAGGCAGGATGGATTGGGTGGAGAAGAGTGTTAGGAGTGATTTTTAACAGACCAGTACCAGTAAGAGTGAAAGGGAAGGTCTACAAGAGGGTAGTGAGACCAGCTATGTTATATGGGTTGGAGACAGTGGCATTGATAAAAAGGCAGAATGTGGCAGAGTTAAAGATGTTAAGATTTGCACTGGGTGTGATGAGGGTGGACAGGATTAGGAATAAGTATATTAGAGGGTCAGCCCAGGTTGGAAGTTTTGGAGACAAAGCCAGAGAGGCAAAATTACATTGGTTTGGACATGTGCTGAGGAGGGATGCTGAGTATATTGGGAAAAAGATGCTAAGGATGAAGCTACCAGGTAACAGGAAAAGAGGAAGGCCTAAGATAAGGTTTATGGATGTGGTGAGAGAGGACATGCAGGTGGTTGGTGTGACAGAGCAAGATGCAGAGGACAGGAAGAAATGGAAACAGATGATCCACTATGGCGACCCCTAACGGGAACAGACGAAAGAAAATGAATAGATTCACACAGATACAGAAAAACAGTACTTAACTAATCTCACTATATGTTCCTGACCAATTTAAAGAATCACTATTCCCTGGCTACTTACTAAAGCAAGGCAAGATGAAGTGGGTGACAGATCCTTCTTTGTCAGGTTTCAAAAATAGGCTGCTATGAGACTTCAGTCTCATCTAGTATTAACACATCATTTTTATGCCGGATTACAGAATGGTATCACACACATCTGGTCATCTGATTCTGGTTCCCATCCTGCCCCACTTTACTAGAAACTGAACCAGAATCTTGCACATATGTGTTAACATACACATATAGAGAGCTTTGCTAAGATGTGTTGCAGCTTCTAGAAATCATAAAACAATTTTAAACTTCCATTCTTCTAGAGTAGCAATTAGTTCACTCCCAAGGACAATACAGAAGACTTCCTAGTACAGATGTTTAGTCTCTAGCTGCATTAAGACCTTTGAGATACAGTCTCTATGACCTAATTTAAGTCATTTAATTTCAGGATATTTTTCTAAAAGTTAGCTGGGGGTGAGCTTAATCTCTTCTCTTCCAGTATCTTCTGCTACAATATTAATTTCAACATTTATAATACAGTGTGACATACAGGTATATTTCTTTTTTTCTGTCTAGCAGGACCTACTGTTGGTACATGTTTAACACAAGCAGCTTTACAAATACATTTTCAACACAAGCATCTGTACAACATCAGTTCGATATACAAATGACATATAATTCTTTACAAAACTCCAGCTAGCTATGCTGGTATATGTTGCACATCCACTGTCCTACTTCTCCTGGCATAGCTGGCAATACCTCATATCGTCATATTCCTCTACCATTGTGATACTTAAAAACTTGAGTCTCTGCCTTTTCCTATTCTAAAGCATCTAAAAGTTACTGATGCTATCCAGAATTCATAATCTAATTTTGTTTTCACTTTTAACCCACTTCTGTCTTTCATAAAGGACTGAAAACTGAACAACTGAATATGAGTAATGTTAACCATAAATGGTCCTATAAGAATGATGGCTTCTTTTAGAAACTGCAAATATCACGGTTATAATAGAATCATGGCTTAAGGATTATGGATGTTTATCTTACTACATTAATTAAAACTAGCAATGTCATGTATACATAATATATAACTTTATATATAATAGATCTTATATGTTATAAATAACTTTATATGTAATAAACAAGTGGGATGTTCTTTGTAGTTAGTAAAAAAGAAGAAAGCAATATTGAAATCATTTAAATAAAAAAGCATCCCTAAGGATAGTGATGTACCTGACTGGTAACTTGCTCAGTTCACTCTAGGCGCACACAGAATTCATTACTCTGGTAACAAACAAACCTTTAAACTCTTCTGTCAGTTTGTTAGTTGCACAGAGGATCTACTACTACAAGACAAAGGGCTAAGCAGCTCTAGAATCAAATTTGTTTGTCTAAGGCACTTCAGCTAAACTTGAAGAGGCTAAATGAAAAATCTCTCACTTTGAAACTTTACTCAGACTGTTGCGGAACTCACAAGGTCTAATTCCAGACTAGGCCTGTTGCATAGATATTTTTCTCAATGCTCTTCATGACCACAACCCAATGGCTTCTCTTTGACAATTCAAAAAGTTGATTTTCCCTGAATCCAAGGAATGGCAATGTGAATAGAATTGGGTAATATTGACTACATCCCCTTTTATAAGGAAAGTGATCCAGTTACTGCTTTTAATATTCTTTTCAAACTCCTGGTCCCATTTGAGCACAGAGAGAAAATAAATGCACTTGCCTCGCTTCTTCCCATAAAGTACAAATGAAGGAAAATAATCTAGCATGGTGGCATTGAAAAAAAAAATAACCAAAGCTAGACTAACTGCCAGAATATCTTAACGCTCAGAAGGAAGTGCAGGATAGCCACTAATCCAGACAAGATTTCATGCATTAGGAAGAATTAAATGATGATAAATAGTAGCAAATAATACTTCACTAACCGTTGGTAACTTGCAAACAATTAAGAACTTCTCTGCAGTTTGAGTAAATGACCAATTAATATTCAGGTTTATCAGGCTGATAAGCATAAATACCCAAGGATTGGGCTGATGAGACTCCCACCTTCAAGTGCCATACTGAATCAAGTATACACAGAGTTCTAGGCAGTTCAAGCACAGCTACAAATTGTTCGGTCTGCAAACCTGAGTCCAGAAAACTTTAGAAAAAAAAACATTGATCCCTAAACAGGAGTACGCATAAGCAGACAGAGCACATAACTCTTCCTATAATGCAAGTATGCTCTAAACTACTGTAAATAACATTTATTTATTTCATTTGAAGCTCACTGGGTGCACCATTGTCTGTAGCTACTGCTAAAACCACATTACTTCTAGCCTCCTTTATATTTAAGCTATTGTATATGTTACTGTCCTCATTTTGATTATTAATTAATAGTATCATTCTAAAGCTACTTTTTATGATCTGTAAAATAAGGTGCTCTGTCCAGCATAGCTGCATGGAAGTGGGATCCAGAGACCAACACTAGCTCACCCATCCTGGCGTGAGAGAGGTGATTTGGCCTACTGCAATGCAAAGCCCAACATGAGTGTGTCAGTACACCATCTAGCACAGTGTGTATACTACATGTACGTGTCACTCCAGGCAAGTAATGACTGCAGAAATCACAACCACTACAGGACAGGGTAGGATTAGGCTGGGAGGGGCTGTTAGTTCCTGTCCTTTATGCACACAATGGCCAGCAATTGGCAGTCAACTCTTACTTTTGAGGACAGTGAATAGCTTAGCTATATGGGCTGTCACCCCAGTCAGGAACAAATGAGCCATTGGGCTTTTCACTTGCCAGAGAATGAATGAGCCAGGTGCCACCCTGGCATGAAATGGATGGTAACTTGGTTATGCAATCTGTGCTACACTTTTGTGAGGGATAACTTAGCTAGACATTTTATAATATATTTCTACAATTGTTAACTTTGCCTCCTTAATAAAAACTGCGGCTCACACCCCTTTAACAACCAATTTACTCCACATTAAGGTACAACAGAGATGTATTATTGCATATAGGTCTAACTCTTGTGTTTCTTCTCTGCACTAGCTTTAAAAGTCATTGTTGTACTTGTCTTCTCAGTTTAGTTGTTTTAATTATGTAAATGTTCTATGCCATTCATATTTCTTCTGATATAATATCTAGCTTAAATGTTACGTAATTTTTTTTAATGACATGCATATTTCACTTGTTGTAATATCTATCATCAATATATCCCCTTGCTTCTGTGGCCCAGGTTGTGGTTGAAAAGGGTCGTTGGACTTGTCCACCTACCTGGTTAATAAGCCATAAATTAATAAATAGCTCAACTAAGTGGCAAAAGGCTGTATTAAAGATGCTTGGTATGAGAATTAAAAACAATGTTTTAACACTTATGAGGCCTTCCTTTAGACTTAAGAGTTGATTCAAAGAGCTTCTCAAAGGTTTCCCCTGCAAACTGGAATCAGATCTATTTGAAAGTGAGAAATGAGCAAAATTCTAACCAGATTTCATGCAAACAAACTGAATACTTACCCACTGCATACAAATGTAAATGTTTTCAGGGCAATGGATACTCTTCTGCTCAGTTCTACCTCAGCCATTATTGTGAAATTTCTTTATGTGCTAATGTGTGCTTTGTGTCAGATGTTTGCTTCATTTGTGATTGCTTCACACAATAATGATGTCACATAAGCAAAGCCTCCCAAATGTGAACAGCATTCAGGAGTAAATATGTTTTAGTTAGCTAGTCTACCAAGTGAATGGACTGGAGTTGATTAAAAGACCTCAAAAGTTTTCCCTGCAAACTATGATCAGATCTACCTGGAAGTGAGAAATGAGCAAGCTCTAGCCAGATCTCATGCAAGCAAACTGAATATGTGCCCACTGTGTAGAAATGTAAATGCTTTGTGGGAATGGACACTCTTCTGCTCAGTTCTGCCTCACCCATTATTGTGAAAAATGTCTATGTGCCAATGTGTGCTCTCTGTCAAATGTTTGACACATTTATAATTGCTTCACACAATAACGATGTCACATAAGCAAAGCCTTCCAAATATAAACAGCATTCAAAAGTGAGTATTTTTTTAGTTAGTCTACCAGATGAATGGGCTGGTACATGACCATTTTCAGCCACAACCAGAATCAAATGGCAAGCACATACATAATATTGATAAACAAAAATACAACATACTCATATTAATTAAATACATTAAGAAGGTGAAAGCACTACAAATTACAATAGTGCAAAATTAACAAGTAAACAAAAAATATACATACACGGATACATGTAGATGTTCATAGAAGAACCCTTTATATTTTTATGAACTAATCTTGTCCCATCCAGAAAGTAATAATAAAGTAAGCTGTATGAAGATAAAGGCTATACCTCTCATCCTCTTAGTACAAAGAATCTGGACAAAGCCAGACAGAATGGGGGGGGGGGGCAAAGGCCCAAAAAATAGGGACAGAATTTAAATATTGTTCCTATAAACCTACAAAGTTGCTAAAATAAAAGGTTTTGCATTAATACATATTTTCAGAAGGATATAAAGTCTGAAACTCAAATGTTTATCTTTATTTAGTATTATTTAGTGACATCAACATTCAATAATTTACCAGAAAACCACAAATGTATGAGGAACAGACCAAACATATGAGGTAAAAATCTGGACATTCTGCAAAAATCTGTACAGTTGAGAGGTATGAAGGCAAGTAATATGAGCATATATGTAGGTCAAAGAAAGAAAGGTTGTATGAAGGGTAGTTTCCCAGATTCTCAAATTCACTGAAAAAAATGCATTTATATAAAAGGGGCACACCCCAGCATCCCTTGATATGGGGGCATCACCCACCACACCCTCACTACTTATATATGCCAAGTCTGTGGTTGCGCCATCATGGAGAAAGGACAAATCCTTGATTTACTGGCAATATGTCCTTCCAGGAAAAGACAGCTAGTTGCATACTAGTAGTGATTGCACAAATGAGTGTCAGTCACAACTGTTTTGATAACAAGCCTGTCTCCCACTAATGTGTCTTTGGGTTCATTATTCTGTGTAAACATTTCTCTGACTCTCTGGTTTAAGTAAATATTACTCTGACTCTCTGGTTTAAGTAAATTGTAATATTTACTTAAATTTTTAATTAAATTAACTATTTAATTAGATATTACTCTGACTCTGGTTTAAGTAAATATGGCTGTGGTGGTGCAGCGGTTAGTGTTGTCACCTCACAGCAAGATGCTCTCCCGTTTGATTCTTGGCTGGAGCTCCTTCTGTGTGGAGTCTGCATGTCCTCCCCGCGATTGAGTGACGTTAAAGACATGCAGGTAGGTGCGTGCGTGAATGGGTATTCCTTCTTTGAAAGTTGGGCGCCAGGCTAACAACTTGGCACCATAAAAATCCACTGCCAATCATTAGCAGATGGGAGTTCCGCTGTGGCGACCCCTAACCAGGAAAAGCCAAAAGACTTTTTACTCTCTGGTTTAAGTAAATATTACTCATACTCTTTTTATTATTTTAAGAATTACATACTATAAATTAGTTTATGCTACTGCGGTGGTGGTGCTGCGGTAGCGTTGTCGCCTCACAGTAAGACGTTGTCCCGTTCGATTCTCAGCTAGAGCATCTTCTGTGTGGAGACATGCGTGAATGGGCGTACCTTCATTGAAGGTTGTGCATCAGGGCCAGCAACTCGGCACGTAAAAATCTACTGCCAATCATTAGCGGACCGGAGTTCCACTGTGGCGACCTCTAACCAGGAAAAGCCGAAAGACACAACAACATACTATAAATTAGTTTATGTGTCTGTAAATATACTTCAAGAGCATTTTTGTTCTGTATATGCCTCTTGGCCTGGGTCTTAGCTGGAAAGGGAGTATGAACAAGCCTACTTACTTCATTAACAAGCAAACAATCCAATCAGACAAACAAAATTCCTTACAGAACAGATTTTGGGCTTCAGATATTTGACACCCAGTTGACTTACCATCTTTAACATGACTGTAGCTGGAAAGTTGGCATCTTTAGAAAAAATACATAATGCTCACAAGGGGGCTTAGGCTGAAGATAAATGCAAAGCAGCTAAGGGGTAGGACTTTGGTGGGAGTCTTAAGCACATGTCATGTATTTTCATCACAGAGGTTGTGGATGCATGAGGCATCCTTTCAGACATGAAGATAGCATTATCAACAGTTAAAGAATTCAAGGTGATACGCAACAAGCATAAAACAATCTTTGAGAGTAGAAATAACTAGAACAAGCTAAATTACAATGGCAGCTTTCTACCACTCCTCCCCAATTACCTCTCTTAATTGCCACTTTACATTTCAGTTTCTTTCTGACCTTCCTACTTTATCCATCGCCTTCAAATATTTTCCACCAGTATCTTATAAACAGGTTCTATGTCAGTATGTCCTCTAGCGTTCTTACCTCCACTGTCCTTCACTCATGCACTATACAATGTCTGTCTTCCCCTTCTAGGGAAATATATATGCTCTACCTACCAGCTAATACTCACACTCTTTACCTCAGTTTTATTTATTCCTAACAGTTATACTGTAACCCTCATTACCCATGTCTTATAAGACAAATCTAATATCTGCCTGTCACATACATTGTACGTGAACTGTTTGCATACTAAATGTTTTATACTTTGAATTTTCTGGAGCTTTTCTCCCCAGGCCTCCAAAGAAAACAGGCTTTGCTCAGTCAGACCATACCAGTCAACGAAGACAAACAAATAAATAAATAATCTTCTTTATAAGATGGATAAAGGGTAAGTTAAATGGCCAAAAGTCATTCTGAACTGTATCACTAAGAATAAACATTTTGGATGACCTAGGATGACATTTGCTACTAATATGATAGACCCCTGACTCCTGTAGGAGAGACTGCCATATAGAAAAGTTAATACTGGAGCCTCTGCCATAGCTCTCACCTGTCCCTGATTTTCCCACGTATTTTTTTCCCTGTCATCTGTAAATCTTTGATTTTCTGGCAAATGGCTGAGGAGTACAGACATTACAGTTTTGCACTTGTTATTATTCAGAATTTGAAGGTCTTTTAAAATTGTTCTTGATTTTGGGTCTTTGTAATTTTGTCTTTGTCCCCAATTCTCAAGCAAAGAAATTGAGAGCTATGGGTCTTTGCATTTATATGAAAAGAAAATGTGTTCAAGCATATAACCATTCAGGATTGCAGAAAGGCTTCAGGGGCTATAATGGAGATTGAATTACTCAGCATAACATTATTCTGACCTTTGTTTGACCTCGACCCATGCCTAGTCATACTCACATTGTCCCCTACTGTTCATTAGCAAGCCTTTTAAGCTCAGGTTTGACAAGTTAATTGCTTTCTTTGGTCTTAAAAAAGTGTTTGCCTGCTGCTAACTTGATATTTCCACAAAACCATAAAAAGAAAACCACAAAAGGACTACTGCAGAGGCCACTTCTCTAATCACTTTGTGTGTCATCTGATAACACCTTTTAACACTTTTGTTTTTTGAGCTTTGTTTTCACACTGATACTGAGGATGCATCCTTGACTTTTTATCTGGTATCTCTAGATATCCATTGAGTATTTTGGTAATTTGGTTACTGTTTCTTAGTGTTACAGTCACAATGTCTAAATGCCTGTTTTCAGGGTTGAACTGATAAGGAAGGTTAAAATACAATGGTTAATCATATATGAATGCACTATATAACAAGTTATTTATTATAAATATTTATATTAGCATAGTAACCTCCTATGATCCTATAAAGCTTTATTTAATTCCTTCATTTACTTAAGTGGGTCCTTTAAAGCCATGACCCAAGCAGCAAGGACAAGGATAAATACAATGTATGTATGTATGTATGTATGCATATATATGTATATATATATATATATATATAAATATATATGTATATATATATATATATATATAAATATATATATACAGAAAGTCAGTCCCACTTTAGCAAAAGTACACTTAAGCAAAACTGCACTTTACCGAACACCAGTTTACTGAAGCATGGTACAGTGGGGATAAGGAAATATAACCTTTTTCCCATTGTAGTGCGATTTCAGAGTTAGTATATATAAGTAGCGGGGGTATGGGGGGTGCAGGGCGGCTTGCTCCCCCTGCTAAAATGTGTTTTTAGTATGGGGGGGGGGTTCAGATTTGGTGAACTGGTGTTTGCGAACGTGCACTTTCGTTTAAGTGCACTTTCGCTAAAGTGCGTTCAGCTTTGTGTTCTTCGAAAAATGTTTTTTCAATTAACAGAAGTAGACACACATATATATATATATATATATATATATATATATATATATATATATATATATATATATATATATATATATATATATATATATATATATATATATATATATATATATATATATTTATATATAGACACTTTAGAGAAGATAATCAATCACCATATTGTGGGGATGTGGTAGCAAACCAGACTCCCTGAAGAAAACCCTTTCAGAGATAAGGAGAGAACATGCAAACCCCACAAAAACAGTAACCGTAGATCAAGACTGAACTTGGATCTCTTCATAGGTTCACAAATAATCACTAAGCAGGTGATCAGGTAGATTATTAACATTCTTGCCAATTCATTTCCTATTACTTGCTACACCTTTCCATAAGAGTTTGTGGGGCTAGGCCTGGGGTATGTTTACGTTTGTCTAGTTTGTGTTTGAAGAAGGGTTATGGAACTACTTTGTTTAATATGAAGGGGAAATCTGTTCCAGAGGAAAATAATTGTTTGGGAGCTGCATCTATCCCACCAGTAGATTCTGTTTATTCTGCAGTGGAGGTTTAATTCTCTTGTTCAGGTGTTTGTGGTCTTACAGGTTTTACAAATATATAGGAGGCCACATTAGACAGGTCTTTTAAGGCCTTGTAAGCAAGGCAGAGCTTACCCAGTATGTCTCTGTATAAGGCTGAAAAGATGCATAGAGATTTAAGGCACTCTTGGTAGGTCGTGAAACTCAGGCTTCTGACTTTCTTAGTGAGGAAACATTGAGGTTTTCAACTTTGGTCATGTGTTTGGACAGGTATATGCTGAAAGTGAGCCCATCCATCCATACATATTACCCATTTTCCCATTTGTTACATGGGGTCAGAGCATCACATCCATTGTGGCCATCATTTAGAGCCAAAGTTCTCACTACTGGGTGGGCCAGCCCTGCCACTGCTGTTCTTCTGTACCACACACACACACACACTCACATATGTGCATGCACACCTATGGCCAATTAGAGTATTCAGTTCACATACTGCATGTCTTTGGAATGTTTGGGGAATCTGGAGCACCCAAAGAAAACTCACCCAAACACAGGGAGGATATGAAAATTCCATACAGAAGGCTCACCAGCTGAGACTCAAACTGGGGAACCATTTGCTGTGAGGCAACAACACTATCTGCTGTGCCAGTATGCTACATTGCTGAAAGGGAACATTTTATTTTATTTTATCATGGGCCTAATAAGGTAAAGTAAGACGAAAGAGAGATACTTTTGGTAATCAGCTAGGTTAAGCAAAATAATTTTGTAATAAAAGGAAACCAGTCTAATGATAGAAGAGTTCATTGTCTACAAAAAAACAAAAAAACAAAAAAAAAACAGGTCTCTAATCACTGTATCAGTTTTAAGAGGGTTCTCATTTATGTTAGGTACGTGAGTTTTCCAAAGGATATGATGCTACACTTTTGCACTTAGTTTTAGGCCATGGTCCTAGCAACATCCGTTTGTACATGCTAGCCCCTCTTGTAGGATCTATGCATGACAAATTGTTGATGATAGTTTGCAATCTTTTTCAAACTTGGTAAGTCACTTGGCATCTGTTTTGACTTCACAGAAGTAGATAAACTATAGGAGCAGCCCCAGTACTGAGCCCTAGCAGATTCCTCTAGAAAATCTTTTAGACAACAGTGTGCCAGTTTCATGTCCAGCTGTTTGCATAAGATTTTACATTTAGTTTGATTACTTTGGCTATAATAGCCAAATGTGGAATAGTTCCAAAGGCCTTGGCCAGGTCTAGGACAACTTTGCCTACTTATTTGCCCTCATCCAAAGGTGCAGTGACTTTTTCAAAAAATTCTGCTAGACTTGAGGGACATAGCTGGTCACTTTCATACTTTCTGATGAGGTACCTATAACTCATACTGTGTGGATTCTGTCTTTCAGACAGCTTGCTTTCTATTTTAACACGTGTAGATATATTTTTAAGTCATTTCGTTTCTGTATGATGCCTTCATAGGGAATAGTGTTAAAGGCCTTAGCCAGGTTAAGATACACTGTGTGAACCACATGACCACCATCTACTGCCACCACAACCCTATTGTAGAAGTTTATAAGAAACAACAGACAAGCTCTACCCTTTGTAAAGTCAAACTGTTGGGGTGGGGTGGTCAAGTCTAACAAGATTCTTGATATTGTAGTTTATGAGCCCAATTATAATATCTACAAAGTCATGAATCAGTTATAATATAACCCATAACTTAGCAAATGAGGCTTGTAAGTCTGATAGGTCTGTAAATACTTGGGTCAGTTATAAGGTAATCCTTATGGTGGGGAATCACCATTGCATTGTGTCATTCATTTGGTACAAAATGAGTAGCTAAATTTATGTTAAACATTTTAAGGAGTGGGTCTGTGACTGAAAGGGCATGTTTAACACTATTAATTAAGCAACCAGGTATTTTGTCAGGTCCCATGGAGGGTGAATTTTTGATCTTGGTTAGCACTTTCAGAAAATAATGTTTAGAGATACTTGGTGGGGATTTGTGTAGTTCAAGTTTTTTTTGGGGGGCAAAAGTCTTGGGGTGAGATTGGCACTAAATTTGTTTTTAAGGATGTTGGCAATGTCTGTATGATTAGAACAGGAGGAATCATCAAGAATAAGTTCAGTGCAATGTAATGCTCATTCTTACTTTTCCAACATAACTAAAGGAGGAGTTGTAATTATCTTAAGCTTCAGAGACTAACCTAAGTTCATTGTCTCCTTTAGTGGACCTGGCAGTGTTTTTCATTTTTTGTTTAATGATTTTGATATTTCCTTGAGAAAAAGGTTTTGGATCTGCTATATAATTTAAGGATTTTCTTTCTTTTTTTTGTATAGTTTATTTATGGTGGCAGACTATCAGGGTGGTTTATTTTTGAATTTCCTGTGCTACTTGGTTCTATTAGGGAATGGTAGCCTTATGCATTTTATTAAATGGGTGTAGGATTCCTTACTGAAGCTTGCTGTGGTTTCAGGGTCAGGGATGATGCAGTCGTAAGTGAATTTTGAAATTTCATCATAGAATAGGTTGATGCTGGCATGCTTGTAGTCCTTAAATTCAGTGGGATTTGCTACACGGGCTTTTGGAAGTTAAAAAGAGAAGGTGACAAG